>NC_057390.1:51192685-51461534 GCF_019320065.1 Cervus canadensis | reverse complement strand
TTTTTGTTGCAATGGTGAATGGTATTGTTTCCTTAATTTCTCTTTCTGTTTTTTCATTGTTAGTATATAGGAATGCAAGGGATTTCTGTGTGTTAATTTTATATCCTGCAACTTTACTATATTCGTTGATTAGCTCTAGTAATTTTCTGGTAGAGTCTTTAGGGTTTTCTATGTGGAGGATCATGTCATCTGCAAACAGCGAGAGTTTCATTTCTTCTTTTCCTATCTGGATTCCTTTTACTTCTTTTTCTGCTCTGATTGCTGTGGCCAGAACTTCCAACACTATGTTGAATAGTAGTGGTGAGAGTGGGCACCCTTGTCTTGTTCCTGATTTCAGGGGAAATGCCTTCAATTTTTCACCATTGGGGGTGATGCTTGCTGTGGGTTTGTCATATATAGCTTTTATTATGTTGAGGTATGTTCCTTCTATTCCTGCTTTTTGGAGAGTTTTAATCATAAATGAGTGTTGTATTTTGTCAAAGGCTTTCTCTGCATCTATTGAGATAATCATATGGTTTTTATCTTTCAATTTGTTAATGTGGTGTATTACATTGATTGATTTGCAGATATTAAAGAATCCTTGCATTCCTGGGATAAAGCCCACTTGGTCATGGTGTATGATTTTTTTAATATGCTGTTGGATTCTGTTTGCTAGAATTTTGTTAAGGATTTTTGCATCTATGTTCATCAGTGATATTGGCCTGTAGTTTTCTTTTTTTGTGGCATCTTTGTCTGGTTTTGGAATTAGGGTGATGGTGGCCTCATAGAATGAGTTTGGAAGCTTACCTTCATCTGCAATTTTCTGGAAGAGTTTGAGTAAGATAGGTGTTAGCTCCTCTCTAAGTTTTTGGTAGAATTCAGCTGTGAAGCCATCTGGTCCTGGGCTTTTGTTTGCTGGAAGATTTTTGATGACAGTTTCGATTTCCTTGCTTGTGATGGTCTGTTAAGATCTTCTATTTCTTCCTGGTTCAGTTTTGGAAAGTTATACTTTTCTAAGAATTTGTCCATTTCATCCAAGTTGTCCATTTTATTGGCATATAGCTGCTGGTAGTAGTCTCTTATGATCCTTTGTATTTCAGTGTTGTCTGTTGTGATCTCTCCATTTTCATTTCTAATTTTGTTAATTTGGTTTTTCTCTCTTTGTTTCTTAATGAGTCTTGCTAATGGTTTGTCAATTTTGTTTATTTTTTTCAAAAAACCAGCTTTTAGCTTTGTTGATTTTTGCTATGGTCTCTTTAGTTTCCTTTGCATTTATTTCTGCCCTGATTTTTAAGATTTCTTTCCTTCTGCTAACTCTGGGGTTCTTCATTTCTTCCTTCTCTAATTGCTTTAGGTGTAGAGTTAGGTTATTTATTTTCGTGTAAATTGAGTTCTAAATCTTACTGCACTGTGGTCAGAAAAGATGACTGGATGATGTTCAATTTTTTTGAATTTTCCAAGACCAGATTTATGGCCCAGGATGTAATCTATTCTGGAGAATGTTCCGTGTGCACTTGAGAAAAAGGTGAAGTTGATTGTTTTGGGGTGAAATGTCCTATAGATATCAATTAGGTCTAGCTGGTCCATTGTGTCATTAAGGTTTGTGTTTCCTTGTTAATTTTCTGTTTAGTTGATCTATCCATAGTTGTGAGTGGGGTATTAAAGTCTCCCACTATTATTGTGTTACTATTAATTTCCTCTTTCATACTCGTTAGCGTTTGCCGTACATATTTCGGTGCTCCTATGTTGGGTGCATATATATTTATAATTGTTATATCTTCTTCTTTGATTGATCCTTTGATCATTATGTAGTGTCCTTCTTTGTCTCTTTTCACAGCCTTTATTTGAAAGTCTATTTTATCTGATATGAGTATTGCGACTCCTGCTTTCTTTTGGTCTCCATTTGCATGAAATATTTTTTTCCAGCCCTTCACTTTTAGTCTGTATGTGTCTCTTGTTTTGAGGTGGGTCTCTTGTAGACAGCATATATAGGGGTCTTGTTTTTGTATCCATTCAGCCATCTTTGTCTTTGGTTGGGGCATTCAACCCATTTACATTTAAGGTAATTATTGATAGGTGTGGTCCCGTTGCCATTTACTTTGTTGTTTTGGGTTCACGTTTATACAACCTTTCTGCATTTCCTGTCTAGAGAAGATCCTTTAGCATTTGTTGAAGAGCTGGTTTGGTGGTGCTGAATTCTCTCAGCTTTTGCTTCTCTGTAAAGCTTTTGAATTCTCCTTCATATCTGAATGAGATCCTTGCTGGATACAGTAATCTAGGTTGTAGGTTATTCTCTTTCATTACTTTCAGTACGTCCTGCCATTCCCTTCTGGCCTGGAGGGTTTCTATTGATAGATCAGCTGTGATCCTTATGGGAATCCCTTTGTGTGTTATTTGTTGTTTTTCCCTTGCTGCTTTTAATATTTGTTCTTTGTGTTTGATCTTTGTTAATTTGATTAATATGTGTCTTGGGGTGTTTCGCCTTGGGTTTATCCTGTTGGGACTCTCTGGGTTTCTTGGACTTGGGTGGCTATTTCCTTCCCCATTTTAGGGAAGTTTTCAGCTATTATCTCCTCGAGTATTTTCTCATGGCCTTTCTTTTTGTCTTCTTCTTCTGGGACTCCTGTGATTTGAATGTTGGGGCGTTTCACATTGTCCCAGAGGTCCCTGAGGTTGTCCTCATTTCTTTTGATCCTTTTTTCTTTTTTTCCTCTCTGCTTCATTTATTTCCACCATTTTATCTTCTACCTCACTTATCCTATCTTCTGCCTCCATTATTCTACTCTTGGTTCCCTCCAAAGTGTTTTTGATCTCATTCATTGCATTATTCATTTTTAATTTGACTCTTTTTTATTTCTTCTAGGTCTTTATTAAACAGTTCTTGAATCTTTTCAATCTTTGTTTCCAGGCTATTTATCTGTAACTCCATTTTGTTTTCAAGATTTTGGATCATTTTTATTATCATTATTCTAAATTCTTTTTCAGGTAGATTCCCTATCTCCTCCTCTTTTGTTTGACTTGGTGGGCATTTTTCATGTTCTTTTACCTGTTGGGTATTTCTTTGCCTTTTCATCTTGTTTAGATTGCTGTATCTGGAGTGGGCTTTCTGTATTCTGGGGGTCTGTGGTTCCTTTTTATTGTGGAGGAGTAACCCAGTGGGTGGGGTTAGACAATTGGCTTGTCAAGATTTCCTGGTTAGGGGAGCTTGCGTCAGTGTTCTGGTGCGTGGAACTTGATTTCTTCTCTTTGGAGAGCAATGGGGTGCCCAGTAATGAGTTTTGAGATGGGTCTATGTGTTAGGTGTGTCCTTGGGCAGCCTGTATGTTGATGTTCAGGGCTATGTTCCTGCGTTGCTGGAGAATTTGCGTGGTATGTCTTGCTCTAAAACTTATTGGCTCTTGGGTGGTGGTTGGTTTCAGTGTAGGTATGGAGGCTTTTGGACAGTCACTTATTACTTAAAGTTCCATGTAGTCAGGAGTTTTCTGGTGTTCTCAGGTTTTGGGCTTAAGTCTCCTGCCTCTGGATTTTAGTTTTATTCTTCCTGTAGTCTCAGGACTTCTCCAACTATACAGCCCTGATAAGAAAACTTCTAGGTTAATGGCTAAAAGATTCTCCCCAGTTAGGGACACCCAGAGAGGTTCACAGAGTTACATGAAGAAGAGGAGAGGGAGGAGGGAGATAGAGATGAACAGGAGGAGAAAAAGGGGGACTCAAGTGGAGAGAGACAGATCTACGCAGCTGTCTGTTCCCAGAGTGTTCTCCGTAGCCCAGTCACCTACAAGAATTCACAGAATTGGATTGGGAAGAGAAGGGGAAAGGAGGAAATAGAGGTGTTCTGAGGTAGAAAACAGAGAGTCAAGATTGGGAGAGAATAATCTTCGGTTTAAAAATAGGGCTTCTCTTCTTTTTTTTTTTTGTAAGGTTATAGTGTATTGAAAAAGAAAATTAAGGAGTAGTAGAGGAGTACTAGAGGACTTTAAAAGAAATAAGAGAAAAAGAAAAATAGAAAATAGAAGAGAAAAAGGAAAGAAAAAAAAGAAAGAAAAAGAAAAAAAAAATTTTTTTTTTCCCCCTAATTAAAAAATCGTAAAAGTCTGTGGAAATGAAAGTTAAGGAGTAATGGGGGAGTAATAGGGGATTTTAAAGGAAAATAAAAGAGAAGAAAGAAAAAAGAAAAAAAGAAAAAAATAAAAAAAATTAAAAAAAAAAAAAGAGAAAAAAGTAAAATTATATCTAGGAGTTTCTCTGGAGCTGTTGCGGTCAGTGTGGGTTCGGCTCAGTTTCAGATAGCTCCTCGTTCCAGCTTACACTTCTCCATATCTACAGGCCCCTCCGGTGTAGTCAGCGTTTCCTAGAGGGATTTTAATCTGTTGCACCAGTCCCTTCTGAAGCGGTTCCCTTTGTTTATTTGGCTTCTGTTTGCCGGTCTCTTCAGAGCCTCATTTCTGCCCTGACACAGGCGGGCGGAGGTGGACTCTCACTCAGGCAGCTAGTTCCGTCGCTCTGCGGGGCAGGGAGGGGCTTGCGCTGTGGGGACAGGCTTGCGCTGCGGGGATGGGCTGGGGCTGCCGGGAGGGGCTGACGCTGCTTTCTCCGTCTGTGCTGCTCAGGCTCCCGGCTGTTCTATATGGAGCGCGCCCCGCGCTGCGCGAGGTTCCAGCCCTCGGGTGTTCCACAAAAGCGCGGAAGGAAAAGCTGCGCCTGCTCTCTGTGCCTTCCCCGTCAGAGCAGTCCAGGCAGCCAGGGGCTTGGTGGGCGCACTCTACCCAGGTGTGGCGCGCCCCCTCCCTTCCGCGGACCCAGACTCAGTTTCCGCTGGCGCCAGTCGGGTGCGCGCGCCTTCCGCCCTCCGTGTCCCCAGCCCCAGTCCCCGCCGCGCTGGTCGGGTGCCTGCGCCCTGTGTCTCGCCGCGACCTTCCCCTCCCCCCTGCCTCCTGCCTCCGGCGGGGCTGGGCCGGTCCGCAGCCTGTGAGCTCCTCTCTGGACCCTCTCGGTCTCTTTGTTCTGCGAACGGCCGGCAGTGAGTTCGGGCCAGTTAATTTACTCTCTCTCTTTTGGTCTCCCACAGTTCAAGTTGGCAACTCACAGAAGTTCCCTCCGATTGTCCTCAGGGCACTCGGGCCCGGACCCTACCCCAAGCAATGCCGCCTAAGAGCTCCTGGGACGGATCTCCGTCCTTAGCTCTTTTGTCTCACTTTTTATCTTTTATATTTTGTCCTACCTCCTTTCGAAGACAATGGGCTGCTTTTCTGGGCGCCTGATGACCTCAGCTAGCGATCCGAAGTTGTTTTGCGAAGTTTGCTCTGCGTTCAGTTATTCTTTTGATGAATTTGTAGGAGAGAAAGTGGTCTCCCCGTCCTACTCCTCCGCCATCTTGGCTCCTCCCCCTGAAGCAAACTTTTGTAGAAACTATTTTCTCAGTTTAAAGGAAAGGTGGGAGTTGGGGGCATGCTATTATACTACTGATTCTATCACTTTTGAATGCTTGAGATTTTATTCCTTGTTCAATTCCTTGTTCAACTGTCTTCCCACTGCTCATTTTTGGTATAGAAATTTACACAAAACACTTATTGGGATTCTCTCCTGTGACTCTATAGGTGTCTTTACATTTTATTTTCCTTCTGCTCCCTGCAAAATGTGAATCTCAGATCAATGAAAGTGTAAAGGAACCCAATGCTAGTTATCCTTTCTTCTCTACAACTACTCACAGAAATGAGTTTGTACATCAAATATGATGTCACTGTCTAGCTCACTAAAAACTAGTGATGCTACAATTTCAGTGTTATACTATAAACTCTGTATCCCCGCCCTTAAGGCTTTGCAGTATGAAGCAGGTAGTAAGAGAAGTTAGGTGAAGTGCTAAGAACATGTGACATTAAGAATTATCAAATATAACATTCAATCTCCTTGATAGAAAGGCAGGTTCTTCACAATAGGCTTTAAACTCTTTTCATTTATTGGGTGGAAAGGCTTAATTTGTGGCTAGTCTATCTTTATTATACTATGTCTCTTTACTATTACTTGCTAAACAAATCTATAAGTGATAGTTTCCTCATCCTTAATGAAAGGATAACAGAAGCTTCAACCTCAAGCCGTTGATGTCAGGATTAAATGTGCATGACACCACATAAAGTATTTAGAAAACACAATGTCTCACACATAATACATGCTCAGCTTCAATTAGTCATTATTAACATCCATATTATATTCCATTAAGAATAAAGAAAGAGCAAATTAGACTTCAGACTCAGAATGTTAGGCAGGCGTTCAGACATTAATTTCTTGCTAGAATTCATAAACTTGCTTTGCTCTCACCTTATGTTATGGTTTCCTACTACTAAAGCATGTGTTGTGTGTGTAGATGTGCTACAGTGTTTGCTTTATGAATAAGTTTATTCAAGGAAGAGAACATTTAAAAGGAATGTTAAATAGATCACATTTCAGTTCCTGCACTGACATGACAACATCTCTGAATAAAATGACTTACACTTGGGACTACATAGTAAACAGTGTGACAGGTTCCATCTTCTCAGTGACGCATGGCTTCCCTGCTGGTCAAGTGCCACATGTCATAGGGTCAATCATGCTATCTAAAATGCTTCCACATCCTCCCTCTAAGTTTGGTTCATTTTCTCCAAGAAATATCTTCAATTACACTGAGATGTAATAATCTTCATATTTTCTTCCTGAGGCCAATTTTGTTTTCATAAAAGAGCTTTGTGGTCAAACAGCATAGTCACTCTGGACTCCGCCCCTTGATGGGTGTGAGACTATGGAAATGACACTCCAAATTGTCCCCATTTTTAGTATAAAGAATATAAAATAACAACTACAATGTTAGTGCAATGATTAGATGTCATGCAAGGTATGACACTCAGAAGAGCCTGCTCAAACCCAGTCAATGTGCAGAGATGTGATGGCTATGCTTGTAGTTTAGAACTGCATCTGCTTTTAGTTTTCTTCCTTTTATCTGCCTTCTTCTCTTCCTTCTTTCTTCTTCCTTTGCAACTGTTCTTTGAACCACAGCCTTTTTAACTAGGATGTCTAAAATATAGACAGGACAGTCTCTGCTCTTATTCCAAACTCTCTCACCGAAACTGTGCTTGTTCATTTGATTTTTGTTTGTTGAAGCTTTAGTTTAGATCTTCTTTAAAAGATTTTTGAGTTTGCTTAAAATAGAAAAAGCATTTAAGACCACTTAAATTTAAATGGTAAATTTAAATATTATATGGAGGGAATGTATTATAAATATGCCAAATACTTCAGCTAGTAGAATTATTATAATTGAACATAAATTCAACTGTGTAGTCTTGGCAGCCTAGGCATCAGGGTATTGTGACTGGTTATGTATCTGATGAGTATTTTCAGAGTTTTCCTAGACCTATTCCTACCTGAAGACTAAAAGCTGCCTTCTAAAAGTTAGATCAGCAGTAGTTAATCTATAAATTTGTTTCCCTAAGTTTTTTCTGTTGGGGAATATCTGTCATATAAGCATGGTGGAATTTTATTAAATATAACTGTCAAGCTATATGTTTTGCAGAACATTTATGCAATTTGCCACTGGTTTTGTGTTTTCATATAAAACATTCAGCTATAAATTGGAATTTGATATATCACCCACCAAGTGACCAAACTGAATGCATTATGCAGTATTTGGAGCTGAGGGAAAAAAATTGCAAAACTGGTATATCAACAAACAACTTCTGTCCATTTTTAAAGAATTTTACTGTTTACAGAGTGTTTTAAAATATATTATAACTTTTGGAAACACAGATGAAATGCATTAGAAAGATCTCCAGGCTTGAAGTTAAATGATTTGTATTCAGCTCTGCCCATTGCAGCCTTATCCACCAATTATTTTAACTTCCCCTTCCTATCTCATCCCTCAAGAATTACTCTGCAGATAGGCATCTCCAAGTTAGCACAAATTTTAATTTTTATGACATCTATGAAGGAATTCTAGCATAGATTACTATAAAAAAAAGAAAACACCTATGTTTACAGTCTACCATAACAGTGATCAAAAATTCATTTCTTTCCCATGGATTTCTTTTTGGCCAATGCACCCTTGACTTCAGATAATAGGATGGAATTCCTTCATTTTCAGACCTTTTTCAGTCACCTGCCCACTTGAAACTCCATCCCTTTGCACTGCTGGCAAGTGGAAAACTTCCATAAAGCCTGGTATTCATTGTCAAAAATGAACAGCCAACTAAACAATCAACTCTGGTCTTTCAGATAATATTGGTCACTTCTTTTTTAGATATGTTTAACGTCTTATTTTGGGCACCCCTGCTGACTCAATGGTAAAAGAATCTGCCTGCCAATGCAGGAGACCTGGCTTCCACCCCTGGGTCGGGAAGATCCCCTGGAGAAGGAAATGACAACCCACTCCAGCATTCTTCCCTGGGAAATCCCATGGACAGAAGGAGCCTAGCAGGCTACAGTCCATGGGGTCACAAAGAGTCAGACATGACTTAGCAACTAAACAACAAAAAATGTCTTATTTTACTAAAATTTTTCTGACCAGTTTTGCTATATTACCAGTGACAACTTCGGCCCTCCTCTACAGAGTTACAGAGAAGGCAATGGCAACCCACTCCAGTATTCCTGCCTGGAGACTTCCAGGGATGGAGGAGCCTGGTGGGCTGCCGTCTATGGGGTCGCACAGAGTCGGACACGACTGACGCGACTTAGCAGCAGCAGCAGCTACAGAATTAGAGGAGGATCACCAGATGCTAATAAAGGGGAAAGGTGTGTGTGTGTGCCCCCAGTAGATAGATGGGAGGGACTTTGGATGAAGGACCAGTGTTGTTCAATGCTGCTGTTTTATAATTAAGGTAACTCCATTTAAAAAAGTTTCTCTCGAATGTCTAATCAGTTAAAAAAAAAAAAAAAAAAAAAGGAAATGACAGGAGGAGTCATAGGAAAGTAGGTTTCTTCACTCCTAAGATGGTTTTCGTTTGTGTACTGATAGCTGATTTAATTATAATTTACAATATATGGTGCACTATGCTCATAGGTGCTTGATGCTAGTTCAGTCTTTATCTATTATCCCCAACTCTATATCTTTATCTCTGTCTGTCTCTATCTCTATTTCTCTCCAGTTTGGTTTTGGACTTATGCTCAGATCCCCACCCTCATTCATCATTCTTGACACATACCTGTGTAAGAACCAATTCATTTGACTAGATATTTGTAAAATATATGGAATTGACTATTTTTTTTCTTTATTTACAGGCAGAATACTGTGCTATTAATATCTTCTTCATTCTTTAAATAATTGAAAAAGTGTATCTCTGCTGATCAATGGCTCACTTCTTTGTACTCTTCCACAAGATTCCATTCCATGCACTCCTGAATCCTAGTTTCTATTCCACCTGCAATAGACATCTAGATTGCCTCAGATTCCTTGCTATATTAGGTGTCATAACCCTTTCTGCATATTTCCCTCAGAAATGATGTGAAAGTATTTCTTAGGAACTCACGTAAGGCTGGAACTGCTCTGTCATGGGGTATATATACTCATCATATGACAAAATGCCACCATATATTACTACCATGAGCAGCATGCAAGTATTCCTGTTGCTCCAGATTCTTGCCAACAGTTGGGTAGACTGAACTTTGTCATGTTCGTCTCTACTTGGTAGGTAGTGGGCTTCCCAGGTGGCTCAGTGGTAAAGAATCTGCTTGCAAATGGAAGAGATGCAAGAGACGCGGGTTTGATTCCTGGTTTAGAAAGATTCCTTGGAGAAAGAAATGGCAACCCACTCCAGTATTCTTGCCTGGAAAATCCCATGGACAGAGGAACCTGGCAGCCCATAGCCCGTAGGATCTCAAAGAGTTGGACACAACCAAGCAACTGAGTGCGCTCACATAGACACACACAATGGGTATATAGTAGGATCTTATGATCATTTTAAGCCACATTTATCAAATGATAAGTTGACTATTCTATATTCCTCATGCCAAGAACTAAATTTTTAAAGACCATATTTTAGAACAGTTTTCAATTTACAATAAAACTGAGGTAAAAGTAAAGGGATTTCTTGTATATTCTCTGCTCCCACTCGTGCATAGCCTCTCCCCTTATCAACATCCCTTACCAGAGTGGTATATGTTTGTTACAACTGATGAACTTAAACTGATACCATCATTATCATTCAAAGTTCATAGATTTCATTACAGTTCACTTTTGGTTTGTAATATTTATGGATTTGGACAAATGAATAATGACATATATCCATCTTTATGATATCAAGTAGGGTATTTACATTGTCCTAAAAATTCTCTGTATTCTGCTTATTCATCTCTCCCCAGCCCCTTCCCCATTCTTGGGGAACCACTGATCTTTTTTCTGTCTCTATATTTTAGTCTTTTCCAGAATGTCAAATAGTTGGAATTGTACAGTATGTAGCTTTTTTGAATTCACTCACTTATTATTGAATTTTTTAAAAATGCTCACTTATTATGGGCTTCCCTGATAGCTCAGTTGGTAAAGAATCTGCCTGCAATGCAGAAGGCCCGAGTTCAATTCACAGGTCAGGAAGATCTGCTGGAGAAGAGATAGGCTACCCATTCCAGTGTTCTTGGGCTTCCCTTGCGGCTCAGCTGGCAAAGAATCTACCTACAATACAGGAGACCTGGGTTGGAACCCTGGGTTGAGAAGATCCCCTGGAGAAGGGAAAGGCCAGGTATTCTGGCCTGGAGAATTCCATTGACTGTATAATCCATGGTGTTGCAAAGAGATGGGTGTGACTGAGTGACTTTCATTCATTTATTATTATTAATTTAAGGTTTCTCATGTCTTTTCATGGTTTCATATTACATTCATTTTAGTGCTGAATAATATTCCATTCTCTGGATGTAGCATACTTCATCTCTTTATTTACTGAAGGACATTTTAGCTATCTCCAACTTTTGGCAATTATGCATAAATCTGCTATAAACATCCATGTGCAGATTTATGTGTGGACAAAATTTTTCAACTTCTTTGAATAAATGCCAAGGAGAGTAATTACTGGATCATGTAGTGGCAGTGTGTGTGATTTTGTTTAAAAAAATTAATAAAAAGACAAACTGTCTTGCAAAGTGGCTGTAACTATATACCATTCTGCATTCCTACTAGGTGTGAATGAGAGACTATGAGAGTGAGTTTATGGAATTTCTATTCTATTCTATCACTCTATTTGTCTATTATTTTGAAAATATCACATGGTCCTGATTACTGTAGCTTTATAGTAAGTCTTGAAGTATGGTAGCATCAATCTTCCAACTTTGTTTTTGTCATTCAATATTGTATTGGCTATTCAAAGTCTTTTGCTTCTCTATATAAGTTTTTTATAATCAGTTTGTCAGTATCTTGACACAAAATAACTTGCTGAGATTTTGATTGGGATTTCATTGACTTTAAAGATCAAGTCAAAAAGAACTGACTTTTTGGCAATATTGAGTCTTCCTATCCATGAATAAGGGCTTCTCTAGTGGCTCAGCTTGTAAAGAATTTGCCTGCTGTGCCAGAGACCTACATTCCATCCCTGGGCTTCCCCTGGAGAAGGGAAGGGATACTCACTCCAGTATTGTGGAATGGAGGATTCCATGGACTGTATAGTCCATGGGATCACAAAGAGTCAACTATCCCCCCACCCCATTTATTTCTTCTTTGCATCAGAATTTTGTAGTTTTCTGCACATAGATCTGACATGTACATTGATATATTTACACATAAATATTTCATTTTACATGGAAGTGCTAAAATAAACAGTTTTTAATTTCAAATTATGTTTTTAATTTCAAATTCCATTTGTTCATGGTTGCTATGGGAAAAAGCAACTGATTTTTGTACATTAACTTTGCAACCTTGCTTGTATCTTGCAACCTTAGTTATTAGTTCCATGAGGGTTTTTTTGTCAATTATTTTGGATTTCCTATTTAATAAACATGTCATCCACGAACAGAAACAGTTTCAGGTCTCCCTTGTACACACACACACACACACACACACACACACACACACACACAAATATATACACACCTTTTATAGCAGACTACTTTTTTTTTACCTTTCTATTTGAAGGAAAGTGATTCACAGTATTGTGTTAGTTTCAGGTGTAGAACAAAGTGATTCAGTTATTTTTTCAGATTACATTCCATTATAGGTTATTACAAAATATTGAATATAATTTCTCATGTTGTATAATAAATCTTTGTTTCTTATCTATTTTAAGTATAGCAATTTGTACCTGTTATTCCCATACTCTAATTTGGAACAAACCAAAAGGAGACAAATTATCCCTTTGGCAACCATAAGTTTGTTTTCTATGTCTTTGAGTCTGTTTCTGCTTTGTACACAAATTCATTTGTATTATTTTTAGATTCCACGTATAACTGATATCATAAGTAGTTGACTTTCTCTGACTCACTTCACTAAGTATTTAATATTCTCTAGTTCCATCCCTGTTGCTGCAAGTGGCAGTATTTCATTGTTTTCAGGCTGAGTGATGTTCCTTTACATGTATCTTTCCAATATTCATAGCAGCATTATTTATGACAATCAAGATATAATAATAACCCAACTGCCCTTTAACAGTCACTTTTTAACCAAACTGACTAACATTATGAAGATTACTTATATCCCTTTCTATAAATTTCCAATTTAATCTCTTCCATTCTTTTTACGTTAAATTTTGTGTTTTCTTTGTTATTAATTTTAGGAATTACTGTAAATTTTAGACCTTAATTTTTATTGGTTTTAGACACTGAAAATATGTTGTCCTATGCTGTCAATCATCATAATTTTGTTTGTCATTTGTTGAAGAGAAATCGTAACTTCACATGTGTCTTTAGGTATTTTTAACAAAATGAAGATGATACTTTCAAAGTTAGTTTGACAGAAAAGGGCAAAGCATTCTCCATATTCTTGATTCAAACATCACTCTTACCCGGCATAGAATTCAGTTCAGTTCAGTTGCTCAGTCACGTCTGACTCTTTGCGACTCCATGGACTACAGCATGCCAGGCTTCCCTGTCCATCATCAACTCCTGGAGCTTGTTCAAACTCATGTCCATCGAGTCGGTGATGCCATCCAACCATCTCATCCTCTGTTCTCCCTGGCATAGAGTTACCAGCATTAAATATAATACTTTTCTTCTATCTGGGCTTACTAACAGTCAAAACAGCTCATATTTTCTCTGTTACACAATCTGTCAATAAAAAAAAAAAAAACAATTAAAGATGATGATTAATTGTTTGAAGTCTTGTAAAATTTTCGTGAGTAATCTAAACTTAATTATTAAGAACAAATGAATTAAAAAGATATAAGAGAAAAGTTTATGAATGGACTTTTCAACCATAATAATGTTTCATAGTTTGTCAATGTAGAAATAATTTCCAAAACCATTTTGAGTACTTGAAACTTCAAAGTTATACTGAATTAAGGTAAATGATGGAGATGCACTCAGCACCTAGATCATTTTCAAATAAAATAAAATACTGAAACATCAATTACTGAACACAGTTTTGTCTACTTTTGGTTCCCTTTTACAGAAGAACCAAACATATTTGAATCTACTAACAAATGTATTTTGGGCCACAGTGGAAAATGTGCTGCTAGAAAGAATATGATTCTAGAAATTACAAATATGGCAGAAATTCTAGAAATCTGCCAATTTACATAATGCTAGTTTAACAGGCAGTCCACACTTGCTTACTTTGTACTTTTCACTAGGAATAAAGGATTCTAAGGGTTAAGAATTCTAATTGATAAGCAAAATTAAAACTTGTTCAATGGCAGTTCTATTTCCAGTTTTTTAAGGAATCTCCACACTGTTCTCCATAGCGGCTGTACTAGTTTGCATTCCCACCAACAGTGTAAGAGGGTTCCCTTTTCTCCACACCCTCTTCAGCATTTATTGCTTGTAGACTTTTGGATAGCAGCCATCCTGACTGGCGTGTAATGGTACCTCATTGTGGTTTTGATTTGCATTTCTCTGATAATGAGTGATGTTGAGCATCTTTTCATGTGTTTGTTAGCCATCTGTATGTCTTCTTTGGAGAAATGTCTGTTTAGTTCTTTGGCCCTTTTTTTGATTGGGTCATTGATTTTTCTGGAATTGAGCTGCAGGAGTTGCTTGTATATTTTTGAGATTAATCCTTTGTCTGTTGCTTCGTTTGCTATTATTTTCTCCCAATCTGAGGGCTGTCTTTTCACCTTGCTTATAGCTTCCTTTGTTGTGCAAAAGCTATTCAGTTTCATTAGGTCCCATTTGTTTATTTTTGCTTTTATTTCCATTACTCTGGGAGGTGGGTCATAGAGGATACTGCTGTGATTTATGTCGGAAAGTGTTTTGCCTATGTTCTCCTCTAGGAGTTTTATAGTTTCTGGTCTTACATTTAGGTCTTTAATCTATTTTGAGTTTATTTTTGTGTATGGTGTTAGAAAGTGTTCTAGTTCATTCTTTTACAAGTGGTTGACCAGTTTTGGGAAAGAAATCTTATGTGTGGTCAAGCTAAGTCTGGAATGGATTCATTTGTTTTTAAATAATGATTTTTAATATCAAATGCACACTGTTACAAAATTATAAATTTCTTTTGTCTCTGCTAACACAACACAGTTTTATTTGACTAGTGGTCCGAACTCGATCAGAAATTATATAAATTGATTTCTGTTGGTTTGTTTGTTTACCATTTGAATAATCTACCTTGAAAGCAAACAAACAAACAAACATGACCCATAAAAAATGAGAGCACAGAGCCAAGCTCTGCTTAAAAGAATGAACAGACTAAATTTTTTGCTCTGGTAGCAAATTGCTAGATTTGTTAGCATTTACATATCCATTATTTAATCTATGAAACTATTCTATTGGTGTAGGATTGCTATAGTTTCTACTTCTTCATGACAAAACCCATAATATAAAATACATAAAGTAAGCAGGATTGAAACTTAATCAGGTGCAACAACAGGAAAAACAACATGAAAAATCATGATTTACAAAACAGCATCCTAAGTCAAAACAAAGCCATCTTATTTAAAAAAAAAAATTTTCCCATAAAATATGGTTGATTAAGCTATCTTTAGAAAGCAGAATCCACATTAAAGAGTTTTTAATTTTAGCCTTGAATGCTCCTTTCCAGTTGCCAAAAAATAAAGTTATCCCTTTGGACTTTCTAACCATATGTCATTTTTTCCAATTCAATAATCTTCAAAATCTTTGGAAAACTTAATCTACCATTTCCCTTGATGATTCCATGGCATGTAAGGCTTTACTCAAATTTTAATTCTTTTTAAAATTGTGATGTTTCTTTTAGGCAGGAATTCTGAAGAAAGAAAAATACTCGAGAAAAATATTTATTGTCAAAACCCAATAAGGTCATATCCACATAATGTCAAAATAATAAACTGATTTTAAAAATACTGATGAAGTATCTGTCAACCTAGATTTTAGTGTCATAAACCCAGAAAAATATTAATAGTAAGTATCTAGAAGATAACATGACAGTTCCACAATTATTTCAAAAACTCTCAAGTATAGTAATTTGACTTGTGAATTGCCTCAGAGGAAAGAATCAGACACAGACAGCAAAATTTTAGCTTAATTTAATAAATGATATTCTAAAACTGGAGTAATTCAACAGTAAAATGAACTGACTCAAAAAACAGGGAGCCTGTTACAAAAATTAAGCCAACCCTGAAATCTTGGCATTGGGACACAGAAAGGAGAAGAAAATGATGACTGGAATAAAAACAAAAATAGATATTTGGTAATTTTGTTTTCCAAAATACAGTGTCTTTTTTTTTTTTTTTTTTTTTGACAGGTAAGGAGGTAGGGGGGATTGAGTCTCATTCAAAGTCACATATAACGCCATGATCTCCATTTTCTTTACATCTCCTCCTGCTCTTTCTTCAAAAATATAAGATATCAAGTGCCCTATACTCTCTTCTCCCTTCTCCCCTAAGTTAATCCTATGTTTATAAAATAATCTGAAATTAAATATACAAATAAATAACCGTGAATAGTTTCACATTAGTTAAGATAATGCTATGTTAAAATTTCTGAAATTGTCCATTGAGATTAGAACAATTAGCAAAAATGCTCAGAAGTAAAGCTTTCTGGCCATTTTTCAGTTGCTCAGTCATGGCCGACTCTTAGCCAACCCATGGTCTGCAGCAGGCCAGGCTACCTTCTCTTTCACCAACTCCCTGGAGCTTGTTCAAACTCATGTCCATTGAGTCGGTGATACCATCCAACCATCTTGTCCTCTGTCGTCCCCTTCTTCTACTACCTTCTGTCTTTCCCAGTATCAGGGTTATTTTAATGAGTCAGTTCTTTGCATAAGTGGCCAAAGTATTGGAACTTCAGTCTCAGCATTAGTCCTTCCAATGAATATTCAAGATTGATTTTCTTTAGGATCGACTGGTTTGATTTCCTTGCAGTCCAACAGACTCTCAAGAGTCTTCTACAACACCACAGTTCAAAAGCATCAGTTCTTCGGAACTCAGCCTTCTTTACAATCCAACTCTCACATCCATACATGCCTACTGGAAAAACCATAGCTTTGGCTATATGGACCTTTGGTATCTCTAATTTTCTTGAAGAGATCTCTAGTCTTTCCCTTTCTATTGTTTCCCTCTATTTCTTTGCATTGTTCACTTAGGAAGGCTTTCTTATCTCTCCTTGGAATTCTTTGGAACTCTACATTCAGATGGGTATATTTTTCCCTTTCTCCTTTGCTTCTCACTTCTCTTCTATTCACAGCTATTTGTAAGGCCTCCTCAGACAACCATTTTGCCTTTGTGCATTTCTTTTTCTGGGGACGGCTCTGATCACCATCTCCTCTACCATGTTCCAAATCTGCATCCATGGTTTTTCAGACACTATGTCTATCAGATCTAAACCCTTGAATCTATTTGTCACTTTCACTGTATAATTGTAAGGGATTTGATTTAGATCATACCTGAGTAACCTAATGGTTTTCCCTATTTTCTATAATTTAAGTCTGAATTTTGCAATAAACATTTCATGATCTGAGCCAGTCAGCTCCCGGTCTTGTTTCTGTTGACTCTATGGAGCTTCTCCATCTTCAGATGTGGAGAATATAATCAATCTGATTTCGTTCGGTATTGACCATCTGGTGATATCCATGTGCAGAGTCATCTCTTGTGCTGTTGGAAGATGGTGCTTGCTATCACCAGTGCATTCTCTTGGCAAAACTTTGTTAGCCTTTGACTTGCTTTGTTTTGTACTCCAAGGCCAAATTTGCCTGTTATTCCAGGTATCTCTTGACTTCCTACTTGTGCATTCCATGATGAAATGGACAAATGATGAAAAGAACATCATTTTGGGGTGTTAGTTCTAAAAGGTCTTGTAGATATTCATAGAACCATTCAACTTCACCTTCTTTGGCATTAGTGATTGGGGCATAGACTTGGATTATTGTGATATTGAATAGTTTGCCTTGGAAATGAACAGAGATAATTCTGTTATTTTTGAGATTGTGCCCAACTACTGCATTTTGGATTCTTTTGTTGACTATGAGGGCTACTCCATTTCTTCTAAAGGATTCTTGCTCACAGTAGTAGATGTAATGGTCATCTGAATTAAATTCGTCCATTCTGGTCCATTTTACTTCATTGATTCTTTAACATTTTGATGTTCACTCTTGCCATCTCCTGTTTGGCCACTTCCAATTTTCCTTGATTCATGGACCTAACATTATATGTTCCTATGCAATATTGTTCTTTACAGCATAGGACTTTACTTTCACCACCAAACACATACACAATTAGACATCGTTTCCACTTTGTCAGAGCCTTTTCATTTCTTCTTGAGCTATTTCTTGGCTCTTTTCCAAGAACCAAGTATACTGGGCATCTACCAACCTGGGAAGTTCATCTTTCAGTGTCATATCTTTTTGCTTTCTCTTATTGTTCATGGGGTTCTCAAGGCAAGGATGCTGAATTCATTTGCCATTCCCTCTCCAGTGGACCATGTTTCAGCAGAAGTCTCCATTATGACCCTTCCATCTTAGGTGACCCTACACAGCATGGCTCATAGTTTCATTAATAATAAAAACACTGTTCTAAAATTTAACAGATTTTATCCCTGGTGAAATTGTATTTATCCTTGTTAGGGCATGTTTGCTCACTCCCTCCATAAGATATATATGCACACACATACACATTCACACCCTATTTGCACAGAAATTCTGTTCTCTGTGTTTAATATATAGTTACCAAAGAATAAAAAATAATATCTGGACCAGAAGTGCCTGCTTAAATTCCTCAGTTTCAGGGGTTCTTAAGGAATCAATATGTAATATTAGTCCATATCTCTTAGACAGAAAGGTCCTAGTCATGTCAGAATCTTCACAATATCCACATTTAAGATCCAATACTAATTTTCAAATATTGTTGCTTGTAGAAAGTCTTATATATAATCTTTGGTTTCCTTTGGATCAACAATGACTTGCCACTTAATGTGACTTTGTTTCCAGGAAATCTAACATTGGAAAATTAAAAAAAAAAACAAAAACTATTTCATTTATATGAAGCAGTGTTGAGTCATCTTTGTCTAACTATTTTCTGGTGTTAAATTCTGACAATACACTTTTGCTTGGGCTCTCAGAATATCATCCAGAAAGTGTAAAGGAACCAAATTTAGCTGAAGGGAGAGCTAATATGAATTGTGATAAAGGGCTTTAGTAGTTCTTATACACTTAAAAAATGTCATGTCTAAGCAACTTGAACCTAGGGAAAGATACAAAAACAAAAAACAAAAGGCATGCAATCTAGGGGCAAGATTCAGGTTTGGGAATGTTAAAAGTTGATGGAAAAAAAAAAAAAAAAAAGTTGATGGGACAATCAAGGTCCGACTCAAGAAACCAATTAAAAAAATAAAAGCAAATCATCAAACAAAAAACGAAGCACATATTACAAATAAAGAATTACAAAGGAAAGAACTTGAATAAATAGGTAAGTACACAGCACATAGACATTCAGCTGTGTGTGAGACAAGCATCTTCACAGTACTGGCTTAAGGGATGAAAGGGTACAGACGTTAAGACTTGGTTGCTAAACAGCACAGGGTTAACATGTGTAAGATTTGACTTCCACATGGGATACTCAGGGAAGACCCCTAGCAGACATTCCCAATGTTCAATGCAGTTGTCTAGGAAGATCTGCTACTCAAATACTGTCACAATATGCACTAATCACCACCCCTGGTTCCCAGAGTGGAAGGTTAGTCTGCCAGGACCTAAGTACTCCTTGGACAGGCACAAAATGGATATGTACTAAGGAAAGAATTTCTGTTCTCTCTGTGCTACTTTATTGAGAAGATTTTTCAAAATATTTATAAAATTATTTACATATGCATTATTATAAAACGTATTTTTGCTTGGTGTAATGAGAGTAACTATAGTTTAATCTTTTAATTTGTAGTAATAGCTGGTATAATCAACCTCATATAATCATAGGGAAGAAAGCTTAAGCTTTGTCATGAAACCTTCCTGTGTGTTCACCAGATTTATGGAAAGAATAAAATTTTTGTTGACTAACATTTCTTCCCTTCCTTTGGCTAAGGGAAGTTGAAACTACTCAATAGCTAAGGATCTTTTGATTTTGATTCAGTCATAAAATTACTGAAACATTGATTTCATTATTTTTTTTCAAGACATAAACAATGTTGCCATGGTTATGCTTTTAATTTTGTAAGCATTATATAAATTACTATCTATTCATAATAAGCTATGGTCAGGAGCCTCTAACCCTTAATGTTTTAGGATATATAAACCAAAATAACACTGTGGGGGGAATATTTTGAGGTTGGAATTGAAAATCTGGAAATATCACTGGTTAAAAATGGACAAAAAAGAAGAAAAAGAAACACTATGAATTAAACTTATTTTGAAAAAATAAATAAACACATATGTTTTTTCTTGGCTCCCTTGGTTGTCATGACTTTGTCTTCAGAATAATCACTTATAAGCATAAATTTGTTGTCTTGATGTCACTCTTGCTCCAAAATTGTATGAGGCCAATGTTGCCTAGGTGGACCTGAAAGGGAGATAATGAAAGCTGAATCCAAATAATCTTCTTTGCATTTTGTTGTTGTCAGTTCTATTCTCAGGAGATGGTTTAGGGAGCAGGAATCACTGTGATTCTTATTTCTGTTAATGAGGTTTTTCTCCCTTTACTCAGAATCAATATTTTAGAGTGACCTTAGTATCTCTTTCTTGCCCTCTTTCCATATGTTAGCAAGTATTACTTTTGATTTTTCATCAATAGTCTCTCTCATAAATGTCCCTCTTTCTCT
Organism: Cervus canadensis; assembly: GCF_019320065.1. NCBI lineage: Eukaryota > Metazoa > Chordata > Mammalia > Artiodactyla > Cervidae > Cervus > Cervus canadensis. Next base: position 51,441,242 of record NC_057390.1, on the reverse strand, counting down.
CCACATCAAACAGCAGAAATAATAATAAAAATATATTAATGATCAACTATTGAGCATATTGTGAAGTAATTCACATATGTTTTCTCAATGAATCATCACTTCTGCATTTTATTAGTAAGTAAAATGAAGCCCAGAATATTTAAACAAATTGCAACAAATCACATAGCAAGAAAGTAAACTAGAATTTGAAATAAGGAAAGCCTGGGCTTTTAAGCACGACTTCACACTTCCTCTTTCCAGGTCTGACCTTCTGCAGACACTTCCTGGCTTAAATTTTCCTCAATAGCGCCACTTGATTCAATTTTCATAATATGTTTTATCCATGTCAGTCTCCTTTATAAGATTGCCGTTGTTGTTCAGTTGTTCAGTTGTGTCCAACTCTGTGACCCCACTGACCGCAGCACGCTAGGCTTCCCTGTCCTTCACTAACTATCTCCCGGAGTTTGCTGAGAATCATGTCAATTGAGTTGGTGATGCCATCCAACCATCTCATCCTCTGTCACACCCTTTTCCTCCCTCAATCTTTCTTAGCATCAGGGTCTTTTCCAATGAGTCATTTCTTCACATCATGTGGTCACAGTATTGGAGCTTCAGCTTCAGCATCACTCCTTCCAGTGAATATTCAGGGTTGATTTCCTTTAATGTTGACTGGTTTGATCTCCTTGATCATTGCCATTTACAGCAGTGATTTCGATTCTGGGCTCTAGCATGTGACCTACCTGATTAAAGTACATCAAAGTCCCTAAGTTCCTCTTTGATGGATTTTAAGCTCTTCAAGGTTAAGACTAAGTCTTACTGATCCACAAATCTGTGATAAGTCCTGGTTCATAGTTTAAGTGAACAGAGGTGACCGGTTTTTTTTTTTTTTTGTCCTTGCAACATTTTTTTGTTGTTGTTTGAAGTATGGTTTTTACAAGGTTGTGTTAGTTTGTGGTGTACAGCCAATTGATTCAGTTATACATATAGATACATGCTGTTTTTTGTATTCTTTTCCATTATGGTATATTACAGGATATTGAATATAGTTCCCTATGCTATACAGCAGGACCTTATTGTTTATCTCTTTTATATATAGTAGCTTTAATCTGCTAATATCAAACTCCTAATTTATCCCTCTCCCAACCCATTTTCCCTTTGGTAACCATAATTTTGTTTTCTATGTCTGTTTCTGTTTTGTAAATAAGTTCGAGTTGAATTTTAGATTCCACATATAAGAAATTTCATATCATGAGATAATAGTATCAGGCTCTTTGTTATTTGGTATAAGAGAAAAATACAAATAACAAATATACAATGATCTGGTAAAATAACCACAGAGACATAAAGTAAAGTTGATCTCCAATTTTGCTGTGAAGGAATATAATTTGTTGGGTAACTTGAGTCCCTGTCTCCTAATCAAGATCATCATTTGAGCAGGATCTTATCCATTGGAACACCTATATTCTAGAAGCACTCTCTCATTCTAACTTTTACTCCATGGCACTCATTTAGTCTATCATTTATGTATGTGCATGCTCAGTCACTTCAGTTTTATCCAACTCTTTGTGATCTTATGGACTGCAGCTGGCCAGGCTCCTCTGTCCATGGAATTCTCCAGGCAAGAATACTGGAGTTGGTTTCTATACCCTCCTCCAGAGGATCTTCCCAACCCAGGGATCAAACCCATGTCTCCTGTGTCTCCTGTATTTCAGGTGGATTCTTTACCCACTGAGCCACCAGTGAAACTGTAACTGTCTACAAAAGACTTAAGGAGGCTCATTTAAATCTGATTATGACTTCTAGAATCTTCTAAATCATAAAATCTATTTGAAGTCTTTCAGAACCTTTATTTTTTGGGTTCTATCAATAAAGAAGGAAATGTCTTATCCTTTGCTACAACAAAACTAAAAACTCTACTCAAGAACCAAGGGTCATGGATACAGTCCTGTTTCACAGATTTATCTGTGCCACCGTTAAAATTTCTAGAGACTGAGAAACACTATAATGTACAATCTGGATAATTTACTTCTCTCACAAAGTATAAGATGGATTATTTTGTAAGGAAAGTCTACTTTATATTTAAGAATGCATGACTGTTCTAGGAATCTTACAAATGGTGAAATAATATTAATCTGCAAGTGTGGGGGTGTGAACATATTTTCAGAGTACTTAAATCCAGGATGCTGAAACTAGACTGCTTCAACTAAAATCACCAAATATCATTTAAAATCTGTATGATATTGAAAAACATACTTAATCTCTCTGTTCCTCCATCTGTAATACAGAACTAATAATAGCACTCACATGATAAAATTGTTTTGAAGGTTCATGAGAAATTAATTGTGAGCAATTTCTCCAAACACATAAAAAGTAGGGAATAGAATAAACATCATATGTTAAGTTTGCTTTTGTTCTTATTAAAAAGTATTGCCATGTTGTAATCTTGACTCTACACAGAGTGAATGAGGCTGAGACTTCTAACAGGATTTTCAAGGATTTGAAAAATATTCTGTCTTCTATAACTAGGGCAAGTATTGGTTAGTTTAAGTTGTACAAAGGAAGCATCAAAAATAAAGGAAAGATCTGGCTCACAGAGAAGACTAAGGGTGAAGTGTCATAAGGGAGGAATCATTTATTTAAATATATATGCATACATACATATATACATGTACACACATGTATATATGTATATACATGTACATATACATATGTACATACACACATATACATATGTATACATACATATATATGTACACACATGTATACACACATATGTGTGTATATACATATACATGCATACACGCACATATATGAATATACATATATATATATATATATATATATAGAGAGAGAGAGAGGGCCTCTCTGGTGGCTCAGTGGTAAACAATCCATCTGCCAATGCAGGAGACCAGGGTTCTATCCCTGAGTTGGGAAGATTCCCTGGAGAAGGAAATGGTAACCCACTCTAGTATTCTTGCCTGTGAAATCCCATAGACAGAAGAGCCTGAAGGGCTACAGTCCAAGGGGTCTCAGAGAGCCTGGCACATCTTAGCAACTCAATAACAACAACAATATATAGAAAGAGAACCAAAAATATGCCAAGTTTTATGCAAAATGCTATGAAACTCTGTATTAACCATTAGACCATCCACCTTTGCATGCTCAAGGAAAATATATTCCCCTCCTAGAGAAAGACAAGCAAGGAAGCAATTGTACAAGTATCCTAAAATACATAAATGCAAAATATAGAGAAAATGAATGCCTAATATTTTCAGGGAAAGAATGATTTTCAGGAAAAGTGACATTATCTATGTAAGCCAATGCTTGAGAGTCACTTTGTCACACAAAATAAAGGGATCAGTATGCATAGAGAAAACAGGAAGAAAAGGCAACAGGTCTGGAGATTCAAAAACAGTTTGGTTTAGCTAACATGTAGTATTAATATATGGTATAGGATGGATAGAATTCAAGGAATTTAGGAGAAGAGACTGAAACTAGAAACATGACTTTATTATTAGAGAGCTTATATTGAAGAAATTTGTTATTAATTCTGCCTGAGAATTGTAAGAAAGGGGCTGATATTCTCAGGGTTCACAAGCTATTTTGTCAAGTAAGTATGAGGAGTGTGGGTGAGGGAGAAGAACAGAGCCTGGAGTTCTAGAGTGGCTGTTCTCCAAATGTGGTCCCCGGAACAGAAGTTATCAGCAACACCTGGAAACTTGTTAGAAATGCAAACTCTCAGTCTCTACCTCCGAAATCCTGAATCAGAAACTCTGGGGCAGAGCCGAGTGGGTTCGATCCCTGGGTTGGGAAGATCCCCTGGAGGAGTGCATGGCATCCCACTCCAGAATTCTTGCCTGGAGAATCCACATGGACAGAGGAGCCTGGCAGGCTACAGGATCGCAAAGAGCTGGATATGACTGAGCATCTAAGCACAGCACAGCACAGCGCATGAATGAATCCTCAGTCCCATCTCCTCCCAGCCCTGTTATTCTACCTAATAACCACAGCATCACTGTGATGTGAGTATCACCTGCTGAGTGCTCTGATGACTCACTAACCTCACCTGGGGTTGGAAATCTTGCCACTGAATTTGAAAGCTAGAATGAAACAGGTTGCTCCTTCTAAAATACGAAGTGCTCAGTTATCTTCATGTGATTTAACAGAGAGCAATAACGTGTACAGAAAGCCAATGGATCATCATATTTCTCTAAAGGGACAGACATTAAATATTTCAGTGATTGCAGTCCATAAAATCTCTGTTGCAACCACTGGATTCTGTAACTGTACCACAAAAGCAGCCACAGATAATATATAAACAAACAGACACAGTTGTGTTCCAATAAAACTTTATTTACAAAGACAGATATTAGGGTAGACTTAGCCCCAGGACTGTACTTTGCCTGTCTCCAGGTATAGACAAGGTCTTTGATACCTATATACCTGAACAATTCTGACACTGTAGCAAGAGGTATTATCAAGATATTGCTATCCATGCTCCAAATGAATACTGAAATAAGCAAAAGTCTTTGAGGCTAGTGTACTGATTGTGAAAACATAAATTTGGAATCTAGATTGCTTGATTTTATATCCAGTTTTTCTATTATTATATGCCCTTGGCCAGCAGCTATTCTCTAGCCTCAGTTTTCCTGCCTACAGACTGAGAAAACACCATGTACCCATATTTCAAGATTTTTACAAAAATAATACATCTTAAACACAGAAGTGATTGGAACATGGTAACAACTCAAGGGGAGGAGTGCTGGAAAAGAAATTAAAAATCAAGTGATTTACTCAAGTTTCAACAACTTTTGACTGATGATATTCCATGTAACCACCATAATGGTTTTACATCATAAAATGGGCCAGTCAAGTCCTACAGTTTCAAAGGTGAGAGAAATGTGTTTGCCCTCTTTTTTGTGACATATACTGATACAATTGGATCTATTCTAGAAATACAGGTGTACTGATGGATAAAGATATCAATTTAATCACTTGCAACTATGTGCTACAACATTGCACTGTCTTTCTAGCTAATAACATCAGGCAGGATAACCTTTTGCTTTTTTACCATCTTCTTTCTCACTGGCTAAGGATATATCCCTGTGTTTCAGTCATTTTATGAAAAAACTTAATGGAAACTGGGTTGGAACAAACAAAATTGCTGACTCTCGGTGGAGTCAAAAAACTGTATGCATTGTTCTGCTCCTGTCATCAGAATTACTCAGAATTCACTATTTAGTTTCTTTGTAACCTGACCTTTCAAGATATCTGCTGATAGATATTGATTTCTGGTAGATTTCTGGGAACAGGATAATATGTTACAGTGTGTGCATAGTCATATTATAAAAGGTAAGGTGCAATTAAGCCAGACAGAGCTGCCAATTTATTGCCCAATGCAGTTGACATGTTACATGCAACATATCTGATGCAAGAGTGGAGTCAAAGATAAAAAGACCTACTGCTTACTGTTAAATGGAAGAAAAGCATCTCTATTCACATAAGCTCATCCTATAACATTTTTACAAAGTGTTTTATGGAATCATCAACTATTGATTTACCAGAGATCTAGCCTTATAAATAACTGCAAAGCAGGTCATATACCTGCCTGTCTATATTTTTCCCATTAAACTATGCCATCATAGAAATCATGCATATCTAATGCATGTACATACTCATTCAGTATAAGAATAATTTCAAACATTGTTAATCTTTCATTGAATTATGTCCACAAAAATCTAAATAAGTGAATTATTCAAGATCATTTTATATGTGCAATGTTGTTTAGTGTCATAACAATAACGTTTTGACCCTAAAATAGTGCTTATCTTCTACATGTAATAACTGAATTATGTTGTTTCAGAACCTTATGCTCCAAGACTAAGCTATCACCCTTAGGAAGGATATGAAACTTTCCTCCAGAATAAAAAGGTTACTATTGAGCTGACTTATCTGCCTGCTCTTAGGAAAATTACATTGGATCGTTTCTTTATTTTAATGCTGGTATTTTACAGTAAGAGAAAGAATACTAAAATTGAAATTTACTTAATGCCACAAAACCAGGCCCTATTAGGCTTTGAAATTTATGTTATTGTTGTTTAGTCGCTAAGTTGTGTTCAGTTCTTTTGTGACCCATAGACTGTAGCCAGCCTGGCTTCTCCATCCATGGGATTTCCCAGGAAAGAAACTGAAGTGGGTTGCCATGTCCTTCTCCAGGAGAACTTCCCAATCTAGGGATCAAACCCACACCACTTATGTCTCCTCCACTGGTAGGTGGGTTCTTTACCACTGAGCCACCTACGAAGCCTTTGGAATTTATACTTGCCAGAAAAGAAAAGACCTGGGAGATGTCATGGAATATATGAAGAATCTCCTTTTCCAGAACAGAGATCTGAGGGAAGAAGAAAGATGGGCTGGCGTATATCATGGGGCATGTTCCCATTCCCCCCGGGAAAGGGGAAAGGAAGATCCACATGGCTGTGGGAAGTCTGAGGCCACTGCAGACCAAAGCAACCAAGTCTTAAGAGAAAGCCTGAAAATGATTAGTTCTAAGGAGGTGAGGGGCAGTGGCATGGGCTCTAGATGTGAAATGTCTGCAGAGATGAGTCTGATACTTTTTCCCTGTCTTCTCAACTACCTGGGGAGTGTGGGTCCCCAGGTGTTCCTGCTTGCTGTGGGAGTACCAGGCTGAGGCTCAGCTCTGGTCCAAGGAACCAGGATGTCTGTGGTATATGGAGGAAAATATCTCTTCTACATTTTTTATATCTCTGGATGTTTCCAAGAACTAACCTGATATAATCAAGAACTCCTTATTGCCACATTCAGACTTAAATTGAAGAAAGTGGGGAAAACCACTAGACCATTCAGGTATAACCTAAATCAAATCCCTTATGATTATACAGTGGAAGTGAGAAATAGATTTAAGGGACTAGATCTGATAGACAGAGTGCCTGATGAACTATGGACAGAGGTTTGTGACACTGTACAGGGGACAGGGATCAAGACCATCCCCAAGAAAAAGAAACACAAAAAGGCAAAATGGCTATAGAGGAGGCCTTACAAAGAGCTGTGAAGAGAAGAAAAGCAAAAAGAAAAGGAGAAAAGGAAAGATAAACATCTGAATGCAGTGTTTCAAAGAATAGCAAGGAGAGATAAGAAAGCCTTCCTCAGTGATCAATGCAAAGAAATAGAAGAAAACAATAGAATGGGAAAGACTAGAGATCTCTTCAAGAAAAGTAGAGGTACCAAGGGAACATTTCATACAAAGATGGGTTCAATAAAGGAAGAAACTGTATGGACCTAACAAAAGCAGAAGATATTAAGAAGAGGTGGTAAGGATACACAGAAGAACTGTACAAACAGGATGTTCACGGACCTGATAATAACAGCGGTGTGATCACTCACCTAGAGCCAGACATCCTGGAATGTGAAGTCAAGTGGGCCTTAGGAAGCATCACAATGAACAAAACTAGTGAAGGTGATGGAATTCCAGTTGACCTATTTCAAATCCTGGAAGATGATGCTCTGAAAGTGCTGCACTCAATATGTCACCAGATTTGGAAAACTCAGCAGTGACCACAGGACGGGTAAAGGTCCATTTTCATTCCAATCCCAAAGAAAGGCAATGCCAAAGAATGCTCAAAGTACCGCACAATTGCACTCCATCTCACATGCTAGTAAAGTAATGCTAAAAATTCTCTAAGCCAGGCTTCAGCAATATGTGAACTGTGAGCTTCCAGATGTTCAAGCTGGTTTTAGAAAAGGCAGAGGAACCAGGGATCAAATTGCCGACATCCACTGAATCATCAAAAAAGCAAGAGAGTTCCATAAAAACATCTATTTCTGCTTTATTGACTATGCTAAAGCCTTTGACTGTGTGGATCACAACAAACTGTGGAAAATTCTGAAAGAGATGGGAATAACAGACCACCTGACCTGCTCATGAGAAAACTGTATGCAGGTCAGGAAGCAACAGTTAGAACTGGACATGGAACAACAGACTGGTTCTAAATAGGAAAAGGAGTATGTCAAGGCTGTATGTTGTCACCCTGCTAATTTAACCTACATGCAGAGTACATCATGAGAAATGCTGGGCTGGAAAAATCACAAGCTGGAAGCAAGATTACCGAGAGAAATATCAATAACCTCAGATATGCAGATGACACCACCATTATGGCAGAAAGTGAAGAACTAAAGAGCCTCTTGATGAAAGTGAAAGAGGAGAGTGAAAAAGTTGGCTTAAAGCTCAACATTCAGAAAACTAAGATCATGGCATCTGGTCCCGTCACTTCATGGCAAATAGATGGAGAAACAGTGGCTGACTTTCTTTTTATGGGGCTCCAAAATAACTGTAGATGGTGACTGCAGGAATGAAATTAAAAGATGCTTACTCCTTGGAAGGAAAGTTATGACCAACCTAGACAGCATATTAAAAAGTAGAGACAGTACTTTGTCAACAAAGGTCCATCTAGTCAAGGCTGTGGTTTTTCCGGTGGTCATGTATGGATGTGAGAGTTGGACTATAAAGAAAGCTGAGCACCGAAGAATTGATGCTTTCGAACTGTGGTGTTGGAGGACTCTTGAGAGTCCCTTGGACTGCAAGGAGATCCAACCAGTCCATCCTAAAGGAGATCAGTCCTGGGTGTTCATTGGAAGAACTGATGTTGAAGCTGAAACTCCAATACTTTGGCCACGTGATGCAAAAAGCTGAGTCATTTGAAAAGACCCTGATGCTGGTAAAGATCGAGGGCAAGAGGAGAAGGGGACGACAGAGGATGACATGGTTGTATAGCATCACCAACTCAATGGACATGAATTTGGGTGAACCCCCTGAGTTGTTGATGGACAGGGAGACCTAGCATGCTGCGTTTCATGAGGTTGCAAAGAGCTGGACACAACTGATCGACTGAACTGAACTGAACTGAAGATAATTTAATAGGAGAAAGAATACAAATATTATAAAATTTTTATGTGCAGATGAGAGAATGAGATCCAAAGAGATGACCAGAGCAGGATTTTTTTTTTCCATCTTTTAGGCAAAGGAACAATGTATTTGTGAAGAACTGACAAACCAAAGAGTTTTGGGCCAGGGTAGTAAACAGGGTTGGCTTCCTAGGTGATGTGGTAGTAAAGAATCTGCCTGCCAATGCAGGAGACACAGAGACTCAGGCTTGATCCCTGGTTTGATGAGGCCCCTTGGAGAAGGAAATGGCAACCCATTCCAGTATCCCTGTTTGGAAAATTCCATGGACATAGGAGGCTGGTGGTCTATAGTCCATGGGGTTGCAAAGAGTTGGACACCACTGAGTGACTGATCCCCCCCACACGCATACAGGAAAAAAGGTTAGTTTAACAAAGTTTGTACAGACTTCTTGGCCCCAAACTCCCTGTCTCTGGTGATAAGAATGTCTTTTCTCCTTCTGGTAAAAAGAGCATGCATTTCACACAGGAGTTTTTCCTCCAGCTTTCAGGAAGACAAGGATTAGAATGCTCTTCTTACACCTACTGTTTCTTAACACATTTCAAAATATTGATACACCAAAGTGGTGTTTGGGGGTGACATATTCTGAATCAATTAATGGCTGCAAGAATGAGCAACTACTTGGATCAAGTAGTCTAGCAGTTGGTTCCAGCATGTCAACTTGCCAGGTTACCTCAGCTATTGCCTCTGAGAGAGGACCTTCACTTAGTCAATATGCAAGATAGAACAAAAAAGACACAGAGAACACTGCATTCTTATAGAACCCCTTCTCCTCACAACTACAAAACATTAAGTCCTTGTATGTGCCCAGATCCCATGAAGGAGATTCAAAGAAGAGGACAGAACTCAGGGTTGGGTGAATTTTTTAAATGCACTAAATCATCTTACAAGGGATTATTTAAGTTAGGTATGATAAAGACATTTTAATATTTAGAACATTATTAAATATTTATAAGGCTAAAGATTGAAACAGAAAGAGATTTTCTTTTTAAACTGGAAGGAACGAGATGTTTAGACTGGGAAATACAGCTTTTTTAGCTACTTTGTAGGATAGGGTTCACAAGGAAAGAAAGATTAGCTCTAGAAATAAATAAAAGAGTGAGGCATTAGTGGCTCGATCATGTCTGACCCTTCACAATCCTACGCACTGTAGCCTACCAGGCTCCTCTGTCCATGGGATTCTCCAGGCAAGAATACTGGAGTGGGTTGCCATGACCTTCTCCAGGGGGTCTTCCCGATCTAGGGATCAAACCCAGGTCTCCTGCATTGCAGGTGGATTCTTGACTGTTTGAGCCATCTGGGAAGCCCCAAAAGAATTGGTAGGTTCTAGCTCAAAGGACGGAGAAGGCAATGGCAACCCACTCCAATACTCTTGCCTGAAAAAATCCCATGGGCAGAGGAGCCTGGTGGGCTGCAGTCCATGGCGTCGTGAAGAGTCGGAAATGACTGAGTGACTTCCCTTTCACTTTTCACTTTCATGCATTGAAGAAGGAAATGGCAACCCACTCCAGTGTTCTTGCCTGGAGAGTCCCAGGGACAAGGGAGCCTGGTGGGCTGCCATCTATGGGGTCGCACAGAGTCGGACATGACTGAAGCAACTTAGCAGCAGCAGCAGCAGCTCAAAGGAACTACATGAGCTTCATATAGTCATTTTGGAAGACTAGAGATTTCATAAGGCCTGCTGCTGCTGCTGCTGTTACTTCAGTCATGTCCAACTCTGTGTGACCCCATTGACAGCAGCCCACCAGGCTCCTCTGTCCCTGGGATTCTCCAGGCAAAAATACTGGAGAGGGTTGCCATTACCTTCTCCAATGCCTAACTGGTTCCAAAAGCTAAGATGGTTTAATTAGGAAGGATAAAATGGACAAAACTCATGACATCATTTCTATGAAATACATATTGTTAACATGTATTTTGGGCTTCCCTGTTAGCTCAGCTGTTAAAGAATGTGTCTGCAATGAAGGAGACCCCAGTTTGATTCCTAGGGTGGGAAGATCCCCTGGGGAAGAGATGGCTACCCACTCCAGCATTCTTGGGCTTCCCAGTGGCTCAGACAGTAAAGAATCTGGCTGATGTGGGAGACCTGGGTTCATCTCTGGGATGGGAAGATCCCTGGAGGAGGGCATGGCAACCCATTCCATATACTTACCTGGAGAATCCCCATGGACAGAAAAGCCTGGTGGGCTACAGTCCGTGATATTACAAAGAATTGGACACAGCTGAGCTACTAAGCATAGCATAGCACAGCACAGCCTGTATTTTAAATAATAAGATTATCATTACTATTTTACACAGGAGGGAACTGAGTCTCAAAATGGCTTAACAGTACTATCAGGACCACCTATCAGAGATTTGGCTTATTTGACTGCCTGAGACAACTGCAGAATATTTGACAGTATAAATCTCAAGAACCTTTCTCTCTTTTTTGGGGATATCCACACCAACCTAAATAATCAAATGTGCATTTGATTTAGTATAATATGCATTTATACCTATACATGAAAAGAAATTGGATTTTTACATGGTTCAGTCTGAGTTAGTATAAGTGAATATATTTATCAAATTAATACTGTGTCAACTTCTAGAAAGATTATTCATGTAAAAAAATGTGTGGGGTGTGTGTGTGTGTTTGTGTATGTGCATTCTAATGAAATAATGACATTAGAATACAAAAAGTAACAGGAGAATAAAGTGTAGAACTCCTCAATCGGCCTTCAAAGGTAACTCTAAAACCTTTAGGGTAACACATCTTTCAAAGACCTCAGGTTTTATGGATACTTCTAAGAGAAAGTTGTAGAGATACTGGAAAAGGCAACCCATGGTCAACAAATATCTCTGCAAACTTTCTGGGACAAATTAGAAGTAGAAAATACAGGACTTCCCTGGTGGTCCAGTGGTTAAGAATCTCCCTGCCAATGCAGGGGACACAGGTTTGAGCCCTTGGTCTGGGAAGATTAGTTGTGGCAGCTAAGCCTGAGCACCACAACTATTAGCCTGTGCTCGGGAGCCACAACTACTAAGCCCATAAGTCACAGCTACGAAGACCGCAGACCCTGGACTTCATGCTCTACAAAAAGAGAAGCCACCACAATGAGAAGACTGCACACCACAACTAGAGAATAGACCCCGCTCATGGTATCTAGAGAAAGTCCACCTACAGCAATGAAGACTCAGCGCAGGAAAAATAAATAATTTTTTTTTAAGAAGTAGAAAATATAAGGTAATGATGACCACAGCATAGTTTCTTTAATCACAGAGAAAACTTACGGAGGAGAATAAACCTACTCCAGAAGTGAAAGTGAAAGTCACTCAGTCGTCCGACTCTTCGCGACCCCGTGGACTATACAGTCCTTGGAATTCTCTAGGTCAGAATACTGGAGTGGGTAGCCTTTTCCTTCTCCAGGGGATATTCCCAACCTAGGGACTGAACCCAGGTGTCCCGCATTGCAGACAGGTTCTTTGCCAGTTGAGCCACAGGGGAAGCCCACTCTAGAGGACTACACAATAATCAAATTTGAAGGGAAGCATTATACTTTCAGTTCAATTCAGTTCAGTTGCTCAGTCATGTCTGACTCTTTGCGACCCCACGGACTGCAGCACGCCAGGCCTCCCGGTCCATCATCAACTCCTGGAGTTTCCTCAAACTCATGTCCATCGAGTCGGTGATGCCATCCAACCATCTCATCCATCCTCTGTCATTCCCTTCTCCTCCCGTCTTCAATCTTTCCCAGAATCAGGGTCTTTTCCAATAAGTCAGCTCTTCACATCAGGTGACCGAAGTATTGGAGTGTCGGCTTCAGCATCAGTCCTTCCAATGAATATTCAGGACTGATTTAAGTTACAAATTATTTCAGATATCAAAAGTAAATTTATTTTCTCTCTTCAGACTTATATTTAGTCTTTGAACCTTGAGAAACATCAATTTGTATTAGTTCAATGACATTTGTTCTTTTCAGGGCAGGTGAGAGTGTAGGAGGCAATCTCAATTTTAGCAATTTGGAATTTCTGTATTGATGCATTATGATTTTTGTTTTCTGACCTCTATGGTAATACTATCATATTCTAAACAGAATTCCTAATGCAAGCTTAAATATCCAGAAAACATGCTTTTTCATTTACTTTTTATCTCTTTTATGAAATACTATTGACTATTTATCTTTCTATTGTACTGACTCCTTTGAATCAATATTCTGCTAGGTTGTTGCCCTGTCAGTTGGTACTTATCAGATACAAGATGTTCACAGGTAAGAGCAAAATCTCTTTTGGAAAACCTGTAACTAAATAGGACAGAATGGGGACCTAGTAATCTCACAAAGAGTATCCACCCATATTAATAGGATTATCACTATCACTTCCATAATTATATGTTTTGGTAGAAGTGAAGAAAAGTAGCCAATTCCAGAAACACAAAGAGAAAAAGGCCAATATCTGGTTTAATTTACATATTTTTAAATAACTTTAAATCAAGTTAATTATAAAAAGGTGAATTCTATAAATGAATTAACTTTTCAGGATTTAAAAAGAATTCTCACCCATTAAGGATTTTTAAAATTATCCTTTAAAAGTTAATATCTGCCATTAAATATAGATAGATAGATAGATACATTATGTTCTTTAGCTCACACCAGAAATTTAATATTTGAAGGATACATAATTAAAGACTGAGTTATATGCTTAATCAAGCAAGAGACAAAATAGAGTTGTTCTCCATGGACAGAATAGTTCACCTACCTTCTGAAATTTTAAGGCATATCTCAAAGAAACATTTTTTAAAAACTGAAATTTGAATCAATCAACCAAAAATGTAACATGAACTTCCAGAAAAAACATGCAAGTTCTGGGAACAGAGGTACATCTATAGGGATATTTTGTTTCACCTGTCTAGTTGTGTGACCTTGAATAATTTAATTAAACTCTGTCTCTCAGTTTTGCCATGGATAAAGCTCTAAACGCATAAAGTATATTTTTACTATAACGAAAGGAAACAATCTAAATACCTATTTAAATGTTTTCAGTCACTTTCTAAATACTTTATATGAATGATCTTATTGTTTTATTATATACATTATTAACTTAAATTAATTACATGAATTGATTTACCAGATTAGTTCATAAAAATGTATAACCTTCACCCACTTACTCAGTGAGTTCTTCTGTTTATCACTTAGCAGCTCCACACACTAAAATTTACAGTCCAATTGAGCCAGAACACTGAGTTTTACTCACAATTTTTTCTTTTATACAGATTGATGTATAAAATATTGTTAATGAGTGAGATGTGTCATTCAGAATACCCTAGGTGATGCTGGAGTAACTAAAACTCCCAAATCTTAGTCACTCAACAAGCACAGAAATGTATTCAAGTCTTGTTCACACTACCCATCTGTGATGAGTCAGCAATGGCATATGCCTAAATGTATTGTTATGGGCTGTCTCCTGTTCTTTTCAAATTAATATGCTGAAGCACTAAACGTCAGCACCTCTGAGTGCAACTGTACTTGAAGGGGCTTTAAAGAGAAATCTTTCTTAAGATGTTTTTCTATATGCCAGCAATGAACAAACCAAAAACAAAATTAAGAAAACAAATACATGTATAAGAGAATGAGAAAGAATAAAATATTTAGATATAAATTTAACAAAAAAAAATACAAGATTTATATATTGAAGAGTATAACATTATTGAAAGAAACTGAGAAAGACCTAAATAAATGGAAAAACACCCTGTATTCATGGATTGAAAGCTGCAACACTTAGGATGATATAGCCCTGAAACTGATTCATAGACTCAGTAGAAAAAGATAACAAGCTACCTTTTTTTGAAGAATTCACAAGCTGATTCTAAAATTTGTATAAGGGATCTGGAAGAGCCTAAACAATCTTGGAAAGAAAAAAGTTGGAGGAGTCTCACTTTCCAATTTCAAAACTTACTAAAAAGTTACAGTAATCAAAACAATGTCATGCCGGCATAAGGACAGACATATTGAACTATGGAATATAATTGAAAGTCCACAAGTAAACATATACATTTCTGTTCAACAAAATTGTCAAGAAATCCATTGAATGTTTGCATCTCCTCAAAATTTATATGCTGAAATTTAATACCAATGTTATGGTATTTGGCAGTGTGGCCTCTGGCAGGTGATTAGATGAAAGATGACTTTATTTTTCTGGGCTCCAAAATCACTGCAGATGGTGATTTCAGCAATGAAATTAAAAGACACTCCTTGAAAAGAAAGTTATGACCAACCTAGACAACATATTAAAAAGCAGAGACATTACTTTGCCAACAAAGGTCCGTTTAGTCAAGGCTATGGTTTTTCCAGTGGTCATGTATGGATGTGAGAGTTGGACTATAAAGAAAGCTGAACGCCAAAGAATTGATGCTTTTGAACTGTGGTGTTGGAGAAGACTCTTGAGAGTCCCTTGGACTGCAAGGAGATCTAACCAGTCCATCCTAAAGGAGATCAGTCCTGGGTGTTCATTGGAAGGACTGATGCTGAAGCTGAAACTCCAATACTTTGGCCACCTGATGTGAAGAGCTGACTCATTTGAAAAGACCGTGATGCTGGGAAAGATTGAGGGCAGGAAGAGACGGGGAAGACAGAGGATGAGATGGTTGGATGGCATCACCAACTCGATGGACATGGGTTTGGATGGACTTCGGGAGTTGATGGACAGGGAGGCCTTGCGTGCTGCGCTTCATGGGGTCGCAAAGAGTCAGACACGACTGAATGACTGAACTGAACTGAACATGTTAGAACATGAATGACATTTAAAGAATTATGCATGTGAAAGAAGCCAGACAAAAAAGGCCACATATTGTATGGTTCTAATGATATGGAAAGTGTAATATAGGAAAATCCATAGAAAGAGCTAATAATTATCTGCATATTGTTTTTATCATCATAAAATGAACAATGATCAGGAATAGTTACTGTTAGAAGTTTTGAACTAAGAAGTCTCATGTAGACATGTCACATAAGGTACTATTTTTTAAGTTGCATATGCTGTGGAGAATTGGAGACAAAGAGGGAAGTACTTCAAATGAAGATGATAGTACACTCAAAGAGCACAAAAGGAACTAGATTAGTGGGGATTCTTAATGTTTAGTTAGCTGAGTAGTTACCTCAGATACTGGAAGCTTAAAAAATTCAGTTGCCTACACTAAAATCAAGAGTTACTAAATCCTGGGCCTTCTCTGCTGGTCCAGTGGGTCATGTTCGAAGCTACCAATGCAGTGGGCCCAAGTTCAATTTCTAGTCAAGGAATGAGATCCCATGTGCTTCAGCTAAGGCCTGGTACAGACAAATAAAAAAATAAATGAAAATAAACTTTTTTTTTTAATCTTCAAAAAGTGAGTTAATAAATGCAACCTAATTAAGAAGTAATGATGGGAGCATTCTGGGGATCTCTATTTCTGAAAATGCTTCTCAGGTATTTCTAATGTGCAAGACATAGGATTTGCTTCTATAGCAAGTCTCCTGGAAGGCAGGAACCAGGCTTTATTTGCATGTTTATTTTTCAAACCAAGTCCAGAACTGTTTTTCAATATAATATGAACTGAAGTTGTCATTGTGAATATCACTGTGTGTCATTAATACACACATGAACAAGTAAAAGTAAATTATTCATTAATTAAACATCAGGGCCAAATTATATCAAAGACTTAGGCCAGAAATGACTCCTTAATACTCAAGTTACTAAATTGATAGCCAATTGCAAAATTCCTACAGATCCTGTCAAATGGCTTTATTTTTAACTAGTAAACTCTATTGATTTGGCTTCTTCCTCCAGATCTGACTATGAGCATCTGTATATGTTATTAATGTCATTAGCTTCCATATTTCAGTACAAGACATTTTATGGGAACCTGTCATTAACAGTATAAAAAACTAATTGCAAGTTGCATGCTACATTAATTTCCCACATAAACAAACATCCAAGAAGTAAAACATATGCTAATAGAGAATGGATAATTTTATTCACATACCTGCCAAGACAGATGGAAGGCACCTCAGACAGAATTCTGATAAGTAGAGGACTGCAAGCCAAAATCCTCTTTTACAAGGTCTTGGCAAGTTCTATGTGATTTGTTGTCATAGTTACAGCTTCAGGTGCCATTTCTCCTATAGCATACCTTTAGTTTTGAATTCATATTGTATTTTCTGATGAAATACAGATATGGATGGGACTGTGTGATGACTGCAATCCAACTCACAGACTGGCTTTTTTCCTTACACTCATCAACTAAAATAGCTGTCTTAAGATATGACCTATTCTTCCTCCTGTCTTCACAGTGGTAGAAGTCTAGGTGAGTCAGAACATATTGTTCTCCCTTTTCTTAAGTTAATTTAAACCCACATTCTTTGAGTATTCTCCTTGAAGTTTCTCCAAGAGCAAACATCTCATATACAACCTAACTCAGATCCTCTAAGTGAGGATCCACACATGTTTTCCAGGCCATGTTAGAGCAAACAGAGTGATAAAGCTCCTCTTTGTTGATGGAAAAGGAGAACAATAGTTGGGTATGCCATTTTTACCACTGGAAACTTGAGGGTAATACAAAGCTAAATCTATACATGTTTTTAGTTTTGCAAATCTGACTATCATTTCCCTTTCAAATAACTATTTACAGTTGTGACTAATGTTTCCCCTCAGAAGGATTGAAAAATTTAGGAAAAATGGCTGAATGGCTTTTGGTAGACACATAAAGTTGCAATGGTGAAAGATAAAGGAGGAAATAGACACTTTACAGATTCTATTCCCCCACTCTAAAATAGTTGCAATTGAAAAGAGATACCCAAACTTAATTAATTATTAAGAGCTGGTTTGATTTAGTTGAATGATATAGAATATGTGTGTGTGTGTGTGTGTGAGTGTGTGTGTGTGTGTATCCATCCACTGTTACTGAACAAATATGTGCTTTACCTAATTGCTCACAAAGATTCTTGCAATGGTAGGTCCATGTGCCCAGCTCTCGCCAACTGACTGAAAAGAAAGTGACAAGGATCTGCTCTAGGCCAGAATTAGTGAATAACTGTAATTTCTCTAAGTACTCTTCTCTTCTTATCACCTTGGAAATATATGCATTAAGACAGTGGGACCTCAAATGGTGCATGGAATAAACATCCATGTGCTAAACTCCTGAGAGCTAGGGGTTATTTATTTATTTTACTTGAGCATAAGCAAAAGAATTCCAGAAAAACATCTATTTCTGCTTTATTGACTATGACAAAGCCTTTGATTGTGTGGATCACAGCAAACTGTGGAAAATTCTGAAAGAGAAGGGAATAACAGACCACCTGACCTGCCTCTTGAGAAACCTGTATGCAGGTCAGGAAGTAACAGTTAGAATTGGACACAGAACAACAGACTGGTTCCAAATAGGAAAAGGAGTACATCAGGCTGTATGTTGTCACCCTGCTTATTTAACTTATATACATCATGAAAAACGCTGGGCTGGAGGAAGCACAAGCTAGAATCAAGATTGCTGGGAGAAATATCAATAACCTCAGATATGCAGATGACACCACCATTATGGCAGAAAGTGAAGAAGAACTAAAGAGCCTCTTGATGAAAGTGAAAGAGGAGAGGGAAAAAGTTGGCTTAAACCTCAACATTCAGAAAACTAAGATCATGGCATCTGGTCCCATCACTTCATGGCAAATAGATGGGGAAACAATGGAAATAGTGACAGACTTTCTTTTGAGGGGCTCCAAAATCAGTGCAGATGGTGACTGCAGCCATGAAATTAAAAGACGCTTACTTCTTGGAAGGAAAGTTATGATCAACCTAGACAGCATATTAAAAAGCAGAGACATTACTTTGCCAACAAAGGTCCGTCTAGTCAAGGCTATGGTTTTTCTAGTAGTCATGTATGGATGCGAGAGTTGGACTATAAAGAAAGCTGAGCACTGAAGAATTGATGCTTTTGCACTGTGATGTTGGAGAAGACTCTTGAGAGTCCCTTGGACTGCAAGGAGATCTAACCAGTCCATCCTAAAGGAGATCAGTCCTGGGTGTTCATTGGAAGGACTGATGCTGAAGCTGAAATTCCAATAGTTTCGTCACTTGATGCAAAGAGCTGACTCACTTGAAAAGACCCTGATGCTGGGAAAGATTGAAGGCGGGAGGGGAAGGGGATGACAGAGGATGAGATGGTTGGACGGCATCACCGACTCAAAGGACATGAGTTTGGTTAAACTCAGGGAGTTGGTGATGGACAGGGAGGTCTGGTGTACTGCGGTTCATGGGGTCACAAAGAGTCGGACACGACTGAGTGACTAAACTAAACTGAACTGAACATCGTTTATCTGGTTTAACACAAATATATATTATATTAAATTTGGAATTTAAAAAAAGGAATTTGAGTCTTGACTCCCTTATTATTTTAAGATCTTGACAGTATTAGTTAACTCAGATTAACAACTTCTCAATGAAGTTAGTGCTCACTAAATATCTATTTTTCTCCTATATTTCTCAGCCTAAATTGTACTTAGTTTACAGCCATATGATTAACATCTGATTAATGAACTGAGAATAGCAATGGCATGCATTCTTTATAGTCAGAGGCAATAGAGAACTGCTATTCCTCCTTTGTCTCTTTCCCTCCATCATGAGGATCCAGAAGCCAAGTGTTCCAAGTATTATGAGCTGTAAGACAGAGGACCATGGCTTGAACCACAGTGGACTCTGAATGACTGAGAAATAATCATCCAAAATTAGTTTAAGCCACTGAGATTTTCTGGCTTATTTTTAAGCTCAGCAAAGACTGGTCTATCCTCATTAATTAAATGGCCTTTTAAAATGTCATTCTTTAAAAAAAAAAAAGAAATCATCCTTTGATTCCCTTAGTCACTACCATATTTTCTAGAGCTGTGGTACTCTAAGTGTGATCTGCAGATGGGCTCAATCAAAAACTGTGTGTTACCAGTCAGCAATTAGATACATATAGAAACTGAGTATAAGACTGTAGATTTTTTTCAATAGCAATTGATTATTTCCACGACACCTAAGTATGTGTGAGCATGGTTTCAGTGACTAATTTATATTTCACATTTGTTATGTAAATATTTTATTCTACTGCACTGGTCCATGACAGGTTTTAGGAATAATAAGGAAACTGGACTCCATATTATGCCAGACATTTTTTAACATTTATTTTTATTTATTTAATATTTATTTGGTTGCACCCCCTCTTAGTTGCAGCAAGTGAGATCCTGGATATTTAATGAGGTATGCAGGATCTTTTTTTTTTTTTAATTTATTTATTTTAATAGAAGGATAATTACTTGACAATATTGTCATGGTTTTTGCTAAATATCGACATGAGTCAGTCATGGGTGCACACATGTCCCCCCATCCTGAATTCCCCTCATACCTCCCTCCCCATCCCATTCCTCCAGATTGTCCCAGAGCACCAGCTTTGAGGGCCCTGCTTCATGCATCAAACTTTCACTGGTCATATATTTTACATATGACAATATACATGTTTCAATGTTATTCTCTCAAATCATCCCACCCTCACCTATGAAAATGATGAATGAATGAATTAAAATGCTTGTGTTCCTCATATACAGAGATGTAGCTTGGCATGATTTATAATGAGAATTATAATTTTTGGAAAATGTAATATAAATTCAAATAATATGAATAACATGCCAGAAAGCACAGAGAAGAAAGAAAGTCACTAAAATTTCATTATCATTAACATTTTAGGGAATTTTTGATATATACTAACATACACAAGTACTGTCTTTCAAGTATAGACTTAATTGTATTAGAATAGATAATGTATGTAATATGTTTTTTCAGTCAAATACATGGATGGACAAATCTTCTTGTCAAAACTTCAATTTTATTCATCATTATTGAGTATGTTGCTGCTGTTCAGTCACTAAGTTGTCTCCGACTCTTTAGCGGCCCCATAGACTATATTCTTGCCTGGAAAACCCCATGGACTGAGGATCCTGGTAGGGTATAGTCCATGGGGTCGCAAAGAGTCAGACACAACTGAGTGACTTCACTTTCACTTTTCTTTTTTAGACTGCAGCCCAGCTAGGATCCTCTGTCCATGGGATTTCCCAGGCAAGAATACTAGAGTAGGTTGCCATTTCCTGCTCCAGGGGAATCTTTGTGACCCAGGAACTGAACATATACCTAGTTATTTATTGTATACATAGACCATGGTTTATTTATCCAGGCCCTCATTGATACAGATTTTAGTTATTACCAACCATTTGTCTGTCATCCATGATAGATGGCAAATGTCCATAAGCATGAATACATATTTTCACATGCATATGATGTTCTTGAGGGTAAATTACACAGATTTCCTGAAAATGTGTATGCTTCTCTAATATAAAACCTGTTAATTTATTATCTTTTTGAACAAAATCCATTTCTTGACCATTTTTAAACTAAAAATTTGTATATATATATCCCTCACATTTTGTGTATTAGTGATCCATTGTCTTTATCTACTCTCAGACATAATATAGTTCTTAGAGCTTGCATACACGTGATATCTAATGGTCAGCAATTACTATAATTGACTTTTATATTATTGGGAACAAGCCAAGGACAAACCCAGCTGGCCAGTAAGGGCTGCAGAAACATTCTCTCAGATGGTTATAAGTCTGAGATCTGGATCTTGGCTGTTTTGTATCTCTCCCTTGGCCAGCAGGTGTAATGGGATGAGACTAAATGTTCCTCGGTGAGCCCACACTTTTATGATCCATCTGTTCAAGTAGGAAGATATGAGGCAGGTGGGATTCTTCATGCTACAATAGGGCTTAGATAGAAGCAAATGGAAAATGATTTGAATCATCTTTCCAGAGATATAACTCATTTTGTAACTCATATTAAAATTACACTCACACTGCCATGAAAGCTATGACTAATAATGAGAGCACTATTAAAATATATATATGTATATATATATACATATATATATATATATATATATATATATATTTAATTTAACCTATTTTTTCTTGACACTCTACATCCAGAGGAGGCGAAGGCCTCGGGCTAGCCTACGTGGCACAGCGTGGTGGAGGGCGGCACCCGGTGGGCTCCCAGAGATGAGGCGCAGCAGCTATGGTATTGATTAGGAGACAGCGAGGCCCTAGGAGTCAAGAACATTTGCTGAGACGGCCTGGACAATGTGGAGAGGGCTGCGCATGGCCAAATTCCACGTCCTGACCAGCCTCAAGCTGCACCACCAGAACCTTGTGCAGATGGAGGAGTGCGTCACGCCAGGCAACTGACAAGCGGGCGGATGAGCCTGGTCATAAGACTGCATAGCCTTATCTGCGCCCGATGGAGACCTCCATCAAAGGAGAAAGGATCCTGGGTTATGCTGAGGCTTGCTACCTCCAATTTGTTATGGACTTACGTAAAGCTGAAGACATAAATCAGTTAGTCCTGTAGGTGAGACCCGTCCACCAACAAAGCTTCATGCTACAGCTCAGGAGTGCCAGTGCCTTCAGACTCCATTTTGCACAGGGACCACGGCCAGAGGACAAACTCAGAACTGACAGGTTTGGTACCTCCATCCTCAGGATGGCAGACTTTGAAGTAAGCAAAGTCTGTGGTGGGCTGTTCCCCCTCCGTCGGGTCTCCAAAGCAAACAGGGGAATCAAGACAACATGGCTATGAGTGTGAATAAATACTAGCTGCCTCCGCCTGCAGCTCAGACTTTTAAATAAGCCTCTGAACTCTGGGAGGGGTGCTACACTGCCAAGGCTTTTATCTTTGCCCTGGGCATTATCATCTGCACAATGATACACAAGAGTCACTTTCTTTGAGACCAAGAAGGAGCGCCTGAGATCCTGACCAGTCTCCTATCGGTGAGGTGCTGCTAGAAAACACAAAGATGGGAGTTGCAGATTCCCCAGAAGTGCAGGATCCCCTTGTCTTGGCAAACTAAACAGCTCTTAAAAGAAGTTAGCTGCTAAACCAGGAACCTGTCTGATATCTTTGAAATTGAAAAGAGAATGGACCAGGCCATATAAGCTGCTTAAAATACAAGGCAAAACATCTGGGTGTTTTTAAAGTTTTTACTGAATGTCTTACAATATTGTTTCTGTTTTAGGTTTTTGGCTACGAGGCATGTGGAGTCTTAGCTCCATGACCAGGGTTGTAACCCGCACATCCTGCTTTGGAAGGGAAAGTCCTAACACTGGACCACCAGGAAAGTCTCCTGGGTTTGGTTAATGTAGGTCACTATACTTTTTGTTTTGCATGCACTTACTTGACTCCATTCTTCATACTGGGTCCGGCGGTGGGCCCTGTAGAGTAGAAAGGAAATGCAGAGTTGAAAAGAAAAAGTGTTTGTTATCAACATTGTCCCAAATCTCAATGAAGGGATATGTGGGATTATTTGAATATGAGTTGAAACTCTTACGTCACAATCAATTAATAAATGCTTCCTGTGAAAAAAAAAAGGAAAAATTAAAAAAAGAAAAAAAGTTAATTAGTTCATTTGACCTGAAAACCAGTTGTAAGTTTAAGTGAGCTAGTATTATTATCCTCTTTAAATGGAAGAGGACTTGATTCCTTAATTCCATAGCATGTTCTTTCCTTCAAATTTCAGAAAACTTTCTACTACTTTTTATTATATGCACACAAATATTCTATATAAACCCATTGTTTCAGAGGTATCTGAATAAAAAAAAAAAGGAAAGAAAAGTAAAAAAAGAAAAACAGTTGATCTTCATAGGAAACACAAGGAATAGGGATTCCAGAATAAGGAAGAATTTATTGGCTGATGACCTATTCTAAAGCTGTCAAAATAATTATGGGGACAAATATACATGGAGGAATACAGGAGACTCCTAGGAGTTAAAATTGTAAAGACTGAAAGCTTCTATCAGAACCTGGAGTCTTATTGTGGGATTGACTATTATCAATGTGTGCCTGCATGCTAAGTCACTTCAGTTGTGTCTGACTCTTTGTGACCCTATGGACCATAGCCTGCCAGGTTCCTCTGTCCATGGGATTCTCCAGGCAAGAATACTGGAGTGGGTTGCCATGCCCTCCTCCAGGGGTTTTTCCTGACCCAGGGATTGAACCCATGTCTCTTATGTCTCCCACATTGGCAGGTGGGTGCTTTACCACTAGTGCCACTTGGGAAACCCACCTATTATCAATAGTTATACATTAATCAGAGACCACTGTGGTTTATCTTGGTGGATGTCTAAGAAGCATGAAAAATAAGAATACAAATGTCATCTGCTTCAAAAGTGGACGTTCTGAACAAAGATTATCCAAGATGAAAAGAAAATGAGGCCATTTATCTTGTAACAAGATTGTTGCATTTCAAGCCTTGCCTTAGTCTGTGTGTGTGTGTGTGTGTGTGTGTGTGTGTGTGTGTGTAATTCACATCTTTGGCACTGGGGCTAGGCCTGGAGTGGAGACTATAGAACCACAGAGACTGCACACATTTTTAGGAAAGATGAAATCAACTTGCCACTGTGACTTTCACATATAGTACAATGATGTTTGTTCAGGAAAAGCCTTTTCTTTGGGCCAAATTGAAGTGGATAATGTGAATATTCAAGGTGCGGTTTTCTAGAAGAGGGGCTGCGACCCCAGTATTCTTTGAGTTTGCCAAAAAGCCCATAGAATGATTTTTAGTTTCCTCTCTCTTTACAGGGACCCAGAAAATTCTTTTTGCCAGCTTTGTAGATATAATTGACATGTAACATTGTGTGAATTTAAGGTGTATAGTGTGATAACTAGATATATGCATATATTATGAAATGGACACCAAAGTAAGTTTAATTAACACCTCCATCATCTCACATAATTACCTGTGTGTATGTGTGTGTGTGTGTGCATGTATGTATATGTGAGCACATTTAAGATCTACGATCTTAGCCACTGCCAAGTATATGAAATGCTATTATTAACTATTAATAACAACTATTAATTAATATTAACAGCTATTAATAAAATCAAAAAATGCTTTCTCTTTGGAAGAAAAGTTATGACCAACCTAGATAGCACATTAAAAAGCAGAGACGTTACTTTGCCAACAAATGTCTGCATAGTTAAAGCTATGGTTTTTCCAGTAGTCATGCATGGATGTGAGAGTTGGCCTATAAAGAAAACTGAGCACCAAAGAATTGATGCTTTTGAACTGTGGTGTTGGAGAAGGCTCTTGAGAGTCCCTTGGACTGCAAGGACATCCAACCAGTCCATCCTAAAGGAAATGAGCCCTGAATATTCATTGGAAGGACTGATGCAGAAGCTGAAACTCCAATACTTTGGCCACCTGATGTGAAGAACTGACTCATTGGAAAAGACCCTGATGCTGGGAAAGATTGATGGTAGGAGGAGAAGGGGGTGACAGAGGATGAGATGGTTGGATGGCATCACTGACTCAATGGACATGAGTTTCAGTAAGCTGTGGGAGCTGATGATGGACAGGGAAGCCTGGCGTGCTGCAGTCCACGGGTTCTCAAACAGTTGGACATGACTGAGCGGCTGAAGAAACATTATTAACTATAGTCACTATGCCCCCCATCATATCCTAAGAACGTCCTCATCATGTGACTGGAAGTTTGTACTCTTTGGTCAGTTGTCTCCCCATTTCCTCCACCCCTAAGACTCTTAACAACCACCATTGTACTTGTGAGTTCAGCTGCCTCAGAATCATATGTAAGTGAGGTAATCCAGTATTTGACTTCTCCATGTTATTTATTTGACTTAGCATAGTGCCCTGAGGTCCATCCATATTGTCACAAAAAGGCAGTATTTCCTTCTTTTTATAGTAGAATAGGGTGCCATTGGGTGTACTTATGTCTATATCTATCTATATATGTATAGATACAGAGAGAGAGATATTTCACATTTTCTTTATCCATCTATCTGTATATAAACACTTACCTTATTTTCCTGTGTTATCTGCTGTGACTAATGCTGTAGTGAGCTTTATGATACAGATATTAACCTTCGGATCCTGAGGTCATTTCCGTTAGATATATAACTAGAATGTGATTGCTGGATCAATAGTGGTTGTGTTTTTGGTTTTTAAGAAACCTTCATACTGCATCCTAGAGGGGCTGTACTAATTTACGTCTCCACCAACAGTGCATAAATATTTCCTTTTCTCTGCATCATTGCAGAAACTTATTATCTCTTGTTTTTTTGATGAAAGCCATGCTAAAAGATATGGTGTGATATCTTGTGGTTCTGGTTTGCATTTCCCTCATTGTTAGTGATGCTAAGCACTGTTTCCTGTACCTGTTTGCCAGTTTTATGTTTTCTTTGGAAAAATGCCTCTTCAAGTCTATCCATTTTTAAATTGGATTATTTTGTTTATTTGATATGAGCTCCTTATATATTTCAGATACATGATTTGCAAATATTTCCTCCCATTCAGTAAGCTGTGGCCTAATTCTATTGTTTATTTTGCGTTGCAGAAACCTTTTAATTTAATATAACCCCCTTCATTATTTTTGCTTTTGATGCTTATACTTTTAGTCTTATATCTGAAAAATCATTGCTGACAGCAATGTTGATAAATTTTCCTATATTTTCTTCTAGGAGTTTAACAATTTCAGATTTCACGTTTAAGTCTTTAATCCATTTTGAGTTAATTTCCATGACTGATGTAAAGAGTGGTCCAATTTCATTCTTCTACAGGTGGTTATTCAGTTTTGCCAACACCATTTATTGAAGAGACTAACCTTTCTCTATTGTATACTTTTGAATCCTTGATCAAAAATAATTGACCATATATGCATGAGTCTATTTCTAGGATCTCCGTCCATTCCACTGGCCTATGTGTCTGTTTTTATGCCAATACCATACAGTTCTGATTACTTTAGTCTCCATGGCATTTGGGTCTACAAGGCAGATTGGGAGGTGTTGGCACAGGCTGGGAGCCTGAGTTACTGAGAGCCCACCTGGAACTTGAGACCACTGGCAACCACCCTAGCTCTGTGATGGGCCTGGAACCTGCATCTCTGGGAGCCAGTCTAGAGACTTGGACCTATGGAGGCTGCCTCAGTATGGAAATAAAGGAGGATCCTGAGTCTGTGGGTACTGGTGTAGAGACTGGCTCTGTGAAGGACCTGATACTGGGGCAGGCTATGAGCCTAGGACCACAAGAGACCACCTGGGCCCTGGGGCTTTGGGGGCCTGTTTGGTGCTAGTGTGGGTTGGGAGCCTGGCATCACAGTAGTTAATAGCGCTGGTACAAGCCTGGTGCTGGGGTCCTTGCAGTGAGGTCAAGTGGAAGGTGTTTCCGCTCTAGGCTGACTGGGTCTGGAGTAGGGGCCCTAAGGGTAATGTAAACCTATCTTTACTACTTTCTTCAATATGTCTTTTGTCTTTTATCTGTGTTCCACCCAAATGCTGTAATCCCTAACTTCTGGAATCCTTAGTGCCTTTGAAGACATTTTCATGGGCAGATATTTATTCAATATTTCTGGAAGAAGACAGTACTAGAAATTCCTATATCGCTATCTTGCTGATCCCAGAAACATTTTTGTTTTTTGTGTTTCCAACCAAATAGTGAACTGATTCATGTTGTCCTTTCCCCTTCCTGTTTTCCTTTATGCTGGGAGTATCTTAGATACTTAAATACACATTTTGACATTTATGTCTATCCCCCATGTCCTGCATCTGTAGAACAGAATGCACTGTCTTGTTGATCAGAAAATCAGTTAGTAAGAGATTAATGTGTAATATTCACCCACAATTGGGATTTTAGATTATCACTATGTGACACTACTTTATAGATACAAGTGGTGGTGGTGTGGGGAGTAGGGGTGGGAGAGAGGAGGACCAATGGGGAATAAATATTGAAGCATGAAGCTTTTACTTGATGAAAACAATTGCTTGAAAGAAATTCTAAAATAGCTACAAACCCAGGCATGTTATTCTTCTTTTATTTTTTCTTTGTATGCTTTACAATGCTGTGTTGGTTTCTGGCATTCAGCAATGTGAATCAGCCATAAGTGTACATATGTCCCCTCCCTCTTGAACCTCCTTTCCATCCCCCACCTGATCCCACCCCTCTAGCTTGTCACAGAGCACTGGGTTGAGCTTTTTGTGTTATACAGAAACTTCCCACTAGCTATCTATTTTTCAGTGTATATAGTAATGTGTATGTTTCAGTGCTACTCAATTCATTCCACCCTCCTTCTCCCTCTGTGTCCGCAGGTCTGTTCTCTATAGGCAAGTTATTCTTAATAACTTATAATGTCAGCCTAAACTTCATGAATGATAAATCTTAAGTATGCATTTGCTACTTGGTAGGAAATCTAATCTAGGTAAAACCTATCTCTTTTAAGTATTAACAGTGATGCATCCCTTTCTCTGACTTCCTATGACACCTTTCAGATTTTCATGAATATATGCCCATACTCTTCATCTTCTTCATAATTTCTTAAACTTTAATATTTCCTTTTTCCAAAATGGATAGTAACAAATTTTCAGTCTGTTCTATGCAAAATCCTTTCCTGTCTTCATCATTACAATAACCTCACAACAGAATTCTCTGTTTCCTATGCTTTTACTATAGTCTTACAGAGAACTTGAGAATGGCAGACCCAGTGACAAGTGTTCTTAGCAATTTCCTTGCTCTGAATAATAAAATTTAAAAATCTTAAACCTATACCATATCATGTGGTTGATGAATAAGTGCAAACTGAATTCTGAAGTTTGAAAAGAATTCCTTTCTCTTTCCTGTCTCAGATTGGTTGGAATTACGATGAGACAGGAGTAAGCATTAAGTCAGAGCATTCCTCAATATAACCTCAGCTCTCTGTTTTCCAGGAATAGCTTTTTTTTTTTTTTTTAAGAGATAGTGTTGCTTTGGATTCTGTATCCAGATGGCAACAAAAAACGAGAACTTCTCTGATCATCTCAGAATCTTCCTAAATGTTTGTTTTGAGTACTAAGAAATACGTTTTAAGGCAGAACATGTAGTGGTGGAGAAGGCACAGTTTTTCTAAATTAATTCTCACTCTCATAAGACAAATCAGTTTGCCATGTGACTTTTAAAACCATTCAGTGATTTTATAGAGCAAATATTTCTATTATCGAGAAAGGATTGCTCATCATGCTATGATCTTGAGTGTGTAATCTCCTCAAATTACTCTTCCCCTTCTGGATTTGCATGTTAAGGACACATACAGGCATTACCTATTAATTTAGAACTCAGTTCTTAAAAGTCTTAAGTGGATAGATGGACAAATCATTACCTCTGTCTCTTGGTTTGAATGACACTGTAGTTGGCTAGCTCTTAGTCTGGCACCAAAAAGACAATATCCTGCAAAGAAATGATTGCATTGTCAAACTCTATAGACTAGCAGATTAGCATATATGCAAATGCTTATTTGTGCTTATAGAAGATATATTTGACATCAAAATACTCAAAAATATTACATCCTATAACTCTGTAAATAATTACTCCATCTTCAGGGTGAATCTCTCTTCATCCCTACTCCTTTTTAATTTTTTTAGTTATAAAATTAAGTCATTAGAGTCTTTGATCTCTCCAGTGGTATCAAATTGTTTCTTCTTCAACTATAGTAAGGGTAATTAAGCCCAGCAGGTCACATCTATTCTTTCTTTAAAAATAGATTATAAATATGAGAGCTGGACTCTCAAACTCAAAGAAGCCAACTAAATGCCATGGAGACAGTAGAAGGCTGAGTGATTAGAGTTGAGCGATGACTTTTTGATTAGGAAGGACATGGGACCCATCGGCAATGTATACCCATGGTAAAGTGGTGGTAGTGTGTGTGTGTGTGTGTGTGTGTGTGAGAGAGAGAGAGAGAGACAGAGAGAGACAGAGAGAGAGAGAGATTAGATTAGTATACAGCAAATATTCACTGGTGACTCAGATGGTAAATGAGGGAAGGCTCAGCCTGCAATATGGGAGAATTGGGTTCGATCCCTGGGTCAGGAAGATCTGCTGGAAAAGAGAATGACAACCCATTCCAGTATTCTTGTCTGGAAAATCCCATGAATAGAGGAGCCTGGTAGGCTACAGTACATGGGGTCATAAAGAGTCAGACATGACTGAGTGCAAATGCACATGTAGCAAATATTCATCTCCTTCTGTTGTTGTGCTAGTTACTCAGTCCATGCAACCCCATGGAGTGTAGTGCACCACGTTCCTCTGTCCATGTGATTTTCCAGGCAAGAATACTGGAGTGGGTGGTCATTTCCTTCTCCAGGGGATCTTCCTGACCCAGGGAATGAACCAGAGTCTCTTGCATCTTCAGCACTGGCAGGTGGATTCTTTACTACTAAGCCACCTGGGAAGCCCATCTCCTAGATAATCACAATAGAACATACACTTTGCTTTTGATTTTGGGTTTTGCCAATAACTTACTTTAGCCACTGTGATGGAAAACAAACAGAAACTTCAAAAAGCTGCACAGCTAGCCTTACTTTTTTAAGCTATCTGTGTTTCACCATAAGAAGAAAAGGCTCCAAGTGAGGTCTAGTCTACTGAGGGTTGTAAAGCAGATTGTGATATAAAATGAAATTTAAAACCTAGCTAAGTCATGTTAGTTGCTCAGTCGTGTCTGATTCTTTGCAACCCCATGGACTGTAGCTCACAGGCTAATACAATGAACATGCACTTATTTTAATAACCTTCTTTCAATACGATTTTCACTGATTATAGTAGTGTGTGATTGTGAGTATCAACTCTGCAAATAATAATCTATGTTAAAATTCTTGCTCCTCTGCTTATTCTTAATAGTTCCTGTGGGATTTTGGAGCTTAACCTACATTAGGTTAGAGTTCTAATTCACAAAATTCTGATAATGGTGTCTACCCCATGGTGTTTTTCTACATTAAATATGACAATATATGACAACTGTGAACAAAATATCTGAAATATAGGATGCAATGCATAGTATTCTTATTATTTTAGATTACTTATACTGAGTGCAAATGCATATAGAATTAAAATGCATTTATTGCAATATAGCACTATCCTTGATGCCAGATGCTCTGAGTTCTCTGTTACCTTGTCTACTGAGTGAGCCATTTGTGTGCAAATCTACATCAACCAGAAGGTAATTTCATTGCAAGATTATGGCCCAGGAGGGATTAATATGCATTAAAGGACTACTTCTAGCAAGTTCAATTTATTTGCATAGTGGCAAATATGCCAGACCAGGTCAATTTTTCTATCATAAAATTTAGATGGCAAGTTGCCTCGCAAGAGTAAAAAGTACCATCACCATATCTCAAGCATAATGTTGCAATGGAATTATATTCAAAATATGTAATTTTTTTCTTACTAGAAGAGGCAAATCAATATTTAAATATTTTTCTTTGGTATCTTGTTAACAAATATTGAATGGATAATTTATAATATTTTGTTTAGTCTTAATAAGGTTACTATTATTATAGTACTAACCTTTTTCAATGGAGAAGGCAATGGCAACCCACTCCAGTACTCTTGCCTGAAAAATCCCATGGACAGAGGAGCCTGATAGGCTGCAGTCCATGGGGTGTCTAAGAGTCGGACATGACTGAGCAACTTCACTTTCACTTTTCACTTTTCTGCATTGGAGAAGGCAATGGCAACCCACTCCAGTGTTGTTGCCTGGAGAATCCCAGGGACTGGTGAGCCTGGTGGGCTTCCGTCTGTGGGGTCTCACAGAGTCAGACACGACTCAAGCAACTTAGCAGCAGCAACCTTTTTCCATAGAATTGCCTTTGCTTTTTTATCAAATATAAGATGACTGTATTGTGTGATTCTATTTCTGGGCCCCCCATTCTGTTCCACTTATCTATTTGTCTATTCTTTTTTTTTTTTTTTTGTGCGATCCCATAGATGGCAGCCCACTAGGCTCCCCCGTTCCTGGGATTCTCCAGGCAAGAACACTGGAGTGGGTTGCCATTTCCTTCTCCATATTTGTCTATTCTTTAACCACTGTCTTTGACTTGATCACTGTAGCTTCATAGTGAGTCTTAAATTTATGGAGTCGGTCTAGTCTGTCTATTACAGTCTAGGTTTTTCTGAATTTTTGCTTTTCCACATAAGCTTGGGAATTAGGTTATTAATAGCCATAAAATAACTTGTTAGGATTTTGATTGGTATTGTATTGGATGTATAGATCAAGTTAGGAAGAATAGACTTCTAACACTGTATCTGGTTCCATGATCATGGACTATCTCTCCATTTATTTAAATCTTTTATTTATTTCATCAGACTTTTGCAGATTTCCTCACACATATCTGTGATATGTACATCCATTGTTAAAGTTATATCTATTTCAATAATTTTTGTTATTGCTACTCTAAACTGTTGTGTTTTTAATTCCAAATTCTATTGCTCATTGCTGTCATATAAGAAACAAGTTGACTTTTATATATTGACCTTATATTTTGCAACTCTGCTGCAACAGCTTATTAGTTCCAGGAGGTATTGTTGTCTGTGTGTGTGAATCCTTGGAAATATTTTTATATAAACAATCATGTCATCTGTGAAGGACGGATTCATTTCTTTCTTCCAAGTCTCTATGTCTTTTGTTTTCATGACTTGTTGAATTAAATAGGATTATAGGTGGAATTCGACTAGTTTCTTATCCTAAAGTATGATGTTAGTACTAGGTTGTTTTTTGTTTTTTTTTTGGTAGATGCTGTTTATCTAGTTGAAGTTCTTTCATTCCTGATTTGCGAAATATTTTATCATGAGAAAATAAGTTGATTTTTCAAAGACTTTCTCTGCATCATTGATATGATCATGTGATTTTTTAAAAATTTAGTCTATTGATGTGATGGGTTACATAAATCAATTTTCGAATGTTAAACCAGTCTTGCATACCTGAAATGAATTCCACTTGGACACAGTAATAATATTTTCTGTATATTGTTAGATTCAGTTGCTAATATTTTATTGAGGATGCTTATACCCATGTATAATGAAAGGTGTTTTCCTATAATCTTCTTCCTGAGTAATTTTCTTTATTTGGATTTGACCCTAGAGTAATTCTGTTCTTGTGGAACATGTTATGAAGTAGTCCCTCTGCTTCTGTTTTCTGGGCAAGATTTTAGAGAACTGATATTGTTCTTTAACTGTTTAGTTTCTACCAGAGAGAAACAGTTCGGACCGGTTGTTTTGTATTTGGAGGGTAATTACTTGTTGCTTCAATTTCTTTAATAACTAGGGGCTTATTTGAATTGTCTATTTCTTCTTGTGTCCATTCTATTGGGTCATATCTGTCAAGGAACTGGTCTATTTTATCTAAAGTATAAAATTTGGGATAGGCAGTTTTTTGTTTTTTTTTTAAATAATATCCCTCTATTATCTTTCAATGACCAGGAGATGATTCGTGCTGGCATTGATTTCATTTCTGATAATTTGTGTCTTCTCTTTTTATCCTGTTTATCTTGGCTTAAATTTTATTGATTTATGGATTCTATTTCATTTTTTTATAACTAGCTTTTGATTTAATTCAATTCATTGATTTTCTCTGTTAATTTTCTGTTGCAATTTAATTGATCTGTATTCTGATTTTTTTTTTCTTTTGCTTACTTTGGATTCAATTCACTCTATTTTCAGATTTTTAAATGTTGAAGTTTAGATTATTTATTTTATATTTTCATCTTTTATGATATAAGCACTTAATCTTATGAATTTATTTGTCTACTTTTCCTATATCACACAAAATTTGAAAATTTGTATTTTCATTTTTTTAAAAATACTTTTTAAGTTTTCTTTGATACTTCCTCCTTTACCCATGTATTACACCAATGTATGACATTTCATAATCAAGTATTTTGGGATCTTCTAGCTTCATTCTGTTATAGATTTTTAAGTTAATTCTGTTGTCATCTGACAATACTCTTTATGTAATTTTTGCTCTTTTAAATATGCCAATTTATTCAGGATGTAGTCTATTTGGGGGAATATTTTATGCGAGTTTAAGGACATTATGTATTTTGATGTTGTGAAGTGAAGTATCTTATAAACGTCGGTTCAGTTTAGTTGCTCAGTCGTGTCCAACTCTTTACGACCCCATGAACTGCAGCATGCCAGGCCTCCCTGTCCATCACCAACTCCTGGAGTTTACTCAAACTCATGTCCATTGAGTCGATGATGCCATCCAACTATCATTCTCTGTCATCCCCTTCTCCTCCTGCCTTCAGCAATGCTCCTTTCCCAGCATTAGGGTCTTTTCCAATGAGTCAGTTCTTTGCATCAGCTGGCAAAAGTTTTGGAGTTTCATCTTCTACATTAGATTCAGTTGATTGATGGTGCTGTTCATTTCAACTATATAGTTAATGATTTTCTGCTCCTTGACCTGTCAGTTACTGATATTAGGGCTTAAAGTCTCCAACTATAATAGTGGATTTGTCTATTTCTCCTTTCAGTTCTATCAGTTTTTTCCTCACTCATTTTGATGTACAGTTTCTGCATGCACACACGTTAAGAATTGTATGCCTACTTGAAGAACTGACCCCTTGATCTTTATGTGATGCCCTCTGTATATCTGATATTTTTTCTTACCCTAAAATCTGCTTTGTCTGAAATTAATATAGCTATTCCTGATTTCTTATTATTAGTGTTAGTACAGTACATTTTCTATCACTGTGTTTAAAATTAAAGTAGGCTTCTTGTAGACAACACACACAATTTTTAGTTTGTTTTGTTAATCCAGTCTGATAGTCTTTATATGCATATTAAGGCCATTTATTTTAAAAATTATTATTGATAAAGGTGCCTTAATATTTATCGTATTTGTTATTACTTTTTTTCATTGCTGTCTTTGAGGTTTTTTGTTTGTTTGTTTTGTTGTTTTTCTTTTTTTTTTCTGCATTCTCTGTTTTCAATTGATCATTTTATGTGATTTGCATTTCTCACTTCTCTTAGCATACTCTTTATACTTCTTTTAAAATTTTATTACTGGTTGTCCTACAGTTTGCAATATACATTTACAGCTAATTTAAGTCCATTTTCAAAAAAACTATGCCACTTCATGATTAGTTTAGGGACCTTTTTTCAAATTTCTTCCACCCATACCTTATAATATACTTGTCATATATTTCACTTAATCATAAGATATAATCACCCAAAGTATTACTGCAATTATTATTTTGAAAAACTATTATCTAATGAACATTTATGAATAAGAAAATTTTAAAATATTTTATTTTACCTCTATTCTTTCTCAATTATTGAATGGCAATTTTGCTAAATCTAGATTTCTAAGAATTTTCTTTTCTTTTCACATTCGAATACATCACACCACTCTTTTCATGCTTGAATAGTGCCTGAAGAGCAGCCTGACATAATTCTTATTCTTGTTTATCTATAGGTAAGATATATATTGCTCCTGTCCCCATCCTGGCTTCTTTAAATATTTTCTTTGTCTCTGATATTCTGAAGTTTGACTTTAAAGTGCCTAGATGTACATTTTGTAGTATTTATCTTATTTGATGTCCTTGGGGCTTCTTGGCTTTGTGTCTGTCAAAAATTTTAGAAAGTTCTTAGCCAGTATTATTCTAAATATTTCTTTTTATTTTTCTTCCTCTTCTGGTATTTCCATCATTTGTATGTTTCACCATTTGCATTGTTCTGGCATTCCTAGATACTCTACTCTGTCTTTTCCATTCTTCTTTTTTTTTTTTTTTCTTTCTTTATATTTCACTTTGGGGATTTTCTATTGCTATATCTTCAAGTTCACTGTTTCTTCCCCTGAATATAGCCAATCTACTAGTGAGCCCATCAAAGGTATTCTTTATTTCTGCTACATTGTTTTTTATTTTTTTAATGATACTCTGTTCAAGTTTGCATCTCTCCACTTACATTATCCATACATTCTTGCATATTATCGACTTTTTACATTAGAACCTTTAGCATATTGTAATTATTTTAAGTTCTTGTTCCATTAATTTCAAAATCTCTGTCCTATCTGACTGTGGTTCTGAGGTATGCCCTGTATCTTCAGACTATATTTCTGCCTTTTATCTTGACTTGGTAATTTTGTTGTTGTTGAAAGCCAGATGTGATATAGCGGGTAAAAGGAAACAAGGTAAATAGATCTTTATTGTGTGTTTTTATGTTTATCTGTCTGGGAGATAAACTCTGTTTACTGTTCACTATAACTGTAAGTGTCAGAAGCTGAAGTTTTCTCTGGTGACCTAGTTTTTGTTTCCCCTGCCATCTTTGTGTTTCCTTAGGGACTTTATGGGCTTCCCTGTTGTCTCAGATGGTAAAGAATCTGCCTACAAAGAGGGAGACCCAGGCTCAATCACTGGGTCGGGAAGATTCCCTGGAGAAGGAAATAGCAACCTACTTAGGCAGTATTATTGCCTGAAGAATTCCATGGACAGAAGAACCTGGTGGGATACAGTCTATGGGGTCTCAAAGGTCGGACATGACTGAATGACTAGCACTTTCACTTTCAGAGGCTTCATAGCATCTGAGTCTTGAGATTCTTTTAGCTGTAAATACCTATTATTATTCAGGAGCCCTATTGCACTCCTTAGATAAGACAGGAACACTGGAAGCAGCTGGACTTGGATATTTCCATTCCTTCACGTTGGTTAGGTTGATTCAAATAGTTTCCCTTGTGGGCAAGCATTTATTAAGGAATACAGAAATGTGTAGACTTATTTCAAAAGCTAGTTTTCCATTCTTCCAGCTGCAATCTGCCAATCTTTACAGAGTCTATTGGAACTGTTGGAGGTAAAAGACACTGATGCTGGGAAGGATTGAAGGTAGGAGGAGAAGGGGATGACAGAGGACAAGATGGTTAGATGGCGTCACCGACTCAATGGACCTGAGTTTGAGCAAGCTCCGGGAGATGGTAAAGGATAGGGAAGCCAGGCAGGCTGCAGCCCATGGGGTCACAAGAGTTGGACATGACTGAATGACAACAACAACAAGTTTGAGGTAAAAGCCATAAATGTATGGAAATGCCCCCAAAGTCAGGCTGCTGTAAAATTTTATTTCTCAAACTAGTTTATATTCAGTCTCCAGCAATTAGTCAACTATCCTTTAAGTATCCTTACCTGATGCTGGTTCCAACAGTAGTTTCTGCTGTTAGCCTATGTGTTCTCTATATCTGCCTATCTTGAGAATTTTCAGTCACTTGTTCTGTGACTCCAATTCTCTAATGTATTTAAAAAGAGTTGTTGTTTTCTCATTTTTCTGCTTTTTTTTGTTGTTTTTGTGAGGATCCAAACTCTTTATATTTTAGATTGGAAATTAGAAGTTCATTTTTTTTGACATATAAAAAGAAAGATCTCAAAAAAAAAAAAAAAGCAATGGAGTATGGTAGCCACATTTTAGAGAGTTTAAAACAAATAAAAATCATATTAAACTAGTAATTCTATAGTTAGCAAAAAATGTCTTTTTAATTAAGGCAAAATAACAAGATTTTAAAATGTAGAAAAGCTGAAAGTTTATATAGCCAATGAATCTATACTTCAAAATATATGAAAGGTAGTCACTCATACACAGAGAATCTGTCACCAGATTGAAAAAAAAAAAAAAAAAGAACAAAAACATGAGAGTAAGTAAATAATAATTTAAATGGATAATTATGTAATAATTTTTAGTCTTTAACATATAATGAGCTATTTAAACAAAAAATTGCAGTGGGCTTGAGTTTTATAACCTCTGTATAAAAAAAATCATGCTGTTATGCTACTGACAGTAATAGCATAAAGACAGAAAGGTGAAACACGGAAGTGTATTATTGCACTATTCTTAACTATATGTGAGTTTATACAATATTATTTGACAGGTTCACTCTGAAAAGATGGGCTTCCCTGGTGGCTCAGATGGTATAGAATCTACCTGCAATGCAAGAGACCCACGACTAACGTTTTCACTTTTTAGTTTGAGAAGATAATGCTGCATATTAAACTTTAAAGAAACT
Source organism: Cervus canadensis (assembly GCF_019320065.1). Classification (NCBI taxonomy): domain Eukaryota; kingdom Metazoa; phylum Chordata; class Mammalia; order Artiodactyla; family Cervidae; genus Cervus; species Cervus canadensis. Next base: position 51,403,403 of record NC_057390.1, on the reverse strand, counting down.
ATTAAAGTAAAAAAAAAAGAAAAAGAATCGTATTGGACTTCCCTGGTGGTACAGTGGATGAGAATACACCTGCCAATGCAGGGAACATGGAATGATTCCACGTGCCATGGAACAACTAAGCCTGTGCGCTACACTACGGAGCCTGCATGCAACGACAATTGAAGCTCACACCTGCAGAGTGTGCAGTCCACAACAGAGAAGCCACTGCAATGAGAAGCCTGCACAGTGCAATAAAGAGTAGCCCCCACTCGCCACAACTAGAGAAAGCCCACACGCAGGAACAAAGACTCAACTCAATTAAAAATAAATACATTAAGAAAGCCAGAATTATAGTTAGTAGATTAACAGAGAAATAAACCAGACTAATTAAAGACTCATCCAAAAGCAGGCACAAAAAGACAAAGAAACCAAAGAGAGATTTAGAAATATAAAACATATAGTTAAATGATAGATTCAAACTAGCCACATTGATTATCATTTTAAATGTAATTAAGAGTTAGAGATTGATTGATTAAAGAAATAAAATCCAAGTTAATGCTGTTTGCCCTGGAATATAGTTTTAATATAAAGACACAAATAGATTAAAAAATAGAATAATGGGAAATGGTATAGAAAGTAAAACTGGAAGTTGCTCAGTCATATCCAGCTCTTTGTGACCCCATGGACTATACAGTCCATGGAATTCTCCAGGCCAGGATACTGGAGTGGGTAGCCTTTCCCTTCTCCAGGGGATCTTCCCAAGCCAGGGATCGAACCCAGGTCTCCCTCATTGCAGGCAGATTCTTTACCAGCTGAGCCGCAAAGAAAGCCCAGGAATACTGGAATGGGTAGCCTATCCCTTCTCCAGCAGATCTTCTGGATCCAGAAATCGAACCGGAGTCTCCTGCATTGCAGGCGGATTCTTTACTAACTGAGCTATGATGGAAGCCCTGGGAAATGGTGTATGCTAACACTAATAGAAAGAAAACTTAAATGGCTATATTATCAAACAAGATAAATTTGGGATTAAAGGATATTATGAGATAAAGGAAGTCATTTCATTGTTGTAAAAGTGTTAGGTTATCAAGAAAGCATACAGATCCTTGATATTTGTGTAGTTAATCATAGACCTTCAAATGCATGAAGCAAAACATTATAGAACTGAAAGAAATAAACATGCCAAAAAATTACATTATAAAATTTTAATACCATCTCTAAACAACTGATAAAAAATAGACAGAAAGTAATTATATAGAAGATGTGAATAATAATTTCAGCAAACTTGATCTAATTAAGATTTATAAATACTTTGTACAACAGCATTAGAATGAATTTTTTCCTAGTATACGTGGGACATTAGTGAAGAGAGAATATATTCTGACATGTAACAAAAGTCTCAGTACAGTTCAAAGGATTCAATTCATAGAAAATATATTCTCTGTTCACAATGGAATTAAATTAGAAATATTAACAAAATATTTCTGAAAAATTGCCATACATTTGTAAACTAAATGACTTACTTGTATGTAAGCTGTGGTTCAGAGATGAATCATAAAGGAAAATAGGAAGTATCTGTATTCAATAAAAATGAAAATACAAGATATCAAAGTTGTGTGATGGCAATGAGGTACCATTACACGCCAGTCAGGATGGCTGCTATCCAAAAGTCTACAAGCAATAAATGCTGGAGAGGGTGTGGAGAAAAGGGAACCTCTTACACTGTTGGTGGGAATGCAAACTAGTACAGCCGCTATGGAAAACAGTGTGGAGATTCCTTAAAAAACTGGAAATAGAACTGCCATATGACCCAGCAATCCCACTTCTGGGCATACACACTGAGGAAACCAGATCTGAAAGAGACACGTGCACCCCAATGTTCATCGCAGCACTGTTTATAATAGCCAGGACATGGAAGCAACCTAGATGCCCATCAGCAGATGAATGGATAAGGAAGCTGTGGTACATATACACCATGGAATATTACTCAGCCATTAAAAGAATTCATTTGAACCAGTCCTAATGAGATGGATGAAGCTGGAGCCCATTATACAGAGTGAAGTAAGCCAGAAAGTAAAGAAATTACAGCATACTAACATATATATGGAATTTAGAAAGGTGATAACGATAACCCTATATGCAAAACAGAAAAAGAGGCACAGAAATACAGAACAGACTTTTGAACTCTGTGGGAGAATGTGAGGGTGGGATATTTCAAAAGAACAGCATGTATACTATCTATGGTGAAACAGATCACCAGCCCAGGTGGGATGCATGAGACAAGTGCTCCGGCCTGGTGCAGTGGGAAGACCCAGAGGAATCGGGTGGAGAGGGAGGTGGGAGGGGGGATCGGGATTGGGAATAAAGACCTGCCCTCTGTAGTTGAAATAAAAAAAAAAAAAAAGTTGTGTGATGGAACTAAAGCAGCATTTAACTGGAAATTTATATCCCATGAGAAACAAAAGGCTATAAATGACATCAAATGAGTGAATGAAAGCAGAAGGAAAACAAGAAAGCCAAAATCATTTAAAAAGAACTCTGAGAAACAATAAAATACATAAAACCAAAAGATGGTTTTTCAAGAAGATCAATAAAATGTAGAAACTTCCTTTCATATTGACCACTGAAAACTGAGTGTAGGTATAAATTAATAATATCTGGAATTATATAGAAGCATCACTACAGAATATGGAGATATAAAAGTCCAATCTTAAAGAATTTATACCGGTTCAACTCCTTAGGTAAAATGGACAAATTCTTTGAAATCTTACTCAAAAATAAATGGTCTAAATTGTCCTATAACAATTTTTAGAATTGAATATTGGTTAAAGAAAAAAAAAAGAAAGAAAGAAAATAGGCAAAAAATTCCCATAAAGAGTACTCCAGACAAAGATAGTTTCACTGGTGAATTCTGCCAAATCTTTAAGGAACAAATAATAAATAAATCTTGTGTGAATCATAGCAAAGTGTGGAAAATTCTTAAATAGATGGGAGTACCAGACCACCTTATCTGTTTCCTGAGAAAACTGTGTGTGGGTCAAGAAGCAGCAGTTAGAACTGGACATGAAACAAGTGACTAGTTTTGAATTGGGAGAGGAATGTGATAAGGCTGTATATTGTCATGCGTGTGTGCTTGCTAAGTTGCTTCCATCATGTCTGACTCTTTGCAACCCTATGGACCATAGCCTGCCAGGCTCCTCTGTCTATGGGATTACCCAGGCAAGAATACTGGAGTGGGTTGCCGTGCCCTCCTCAAGGGGATCTTTGCAACCCAGGGGTTGAACCTGTGTGTCTTATAGCTCCTGGATTGGCAGGCAGGTTCTTTACAACTAATGCCACCTCACCTTCTTTATTTAACTTCTATGCAGAGCACATCATGCAAAATGGCAAGCTGGATATATCACAAGATGGAATCAAGATTACTGGGAGAAATATCAGCAACCTCAGACATACAGATGATGCCATGATAATGGCAGAAAGTGAAACAACTGAAGAGCCTTTTGATGAAGGTGAAAGAGAAGAGTGAAAGCTGGCTTGAAACTCAATACTGAAAAATCAAAGATTATGGCATTTGGTCCCATCACTTCATGGCAAATAGAAGGGGGGTGGGTAGTGGAAGCAGTGACAGATTTTCTTTTCTTGGGCTTCAGAATCATTGCAGATGGTGACCGCAGTCATGAAATTAAAAGATTCTTGCTCCGTTGAAGGAAAGCTGTGACAACCTAGACAGTATATTAAAAAGCAGAGACATCACTTTGCCGACAAAGGTCATATAGTCAAAGCTATGTTTCTTCAGTAGTCAGGTACAGATGTGAGAGCTGGACTATAAACAAGGTTGAGCACCAAAGAACTGATGTTTTCAAACTGCGGTGCTGGAGAAGACCTTTGAGAGTTCATTGGACTGTAAAGAGATTAAACCAGTCAACCCTAAAGGAAATCAACCCTGAATATTTGTTGGAAGGACTATTGCTGAAGCTGAAGCTCCAATCCTTTGGCCACCTGATGTGAGGAATTGACTCACTGGAAAAGATCCTGATGCTGGGAAAGACTGAAGGCAACAGGAGAAGAGGGCAGCAGAGGATGAGGTGGTTGGACGGCATTACTGACTCAGTGGACGTGAATTTGAGCAAGCTCCAGAAGATAATGGAATACAGAAGAGCATGGCATGCTACAGTCCAGTCTATGGGATTGCAAAAACTCAGACATGACTTAGTGACTGAACAACAACAATAAACCTTGCATAAAATTAATCAAAAGTGAGTACTTCATTAATCAGTCTATGAAACCAAAAATGCCTTGACACCAAGAGCAGTTCAAAAGATATTATGAAGCAAAAGAGAAGATTTCGTACTAATATTCCTTATGGACACTGATAAAAAAACTACTGAACCTAACAACATAAGAATTATATGACTAATTTTAGTGTGTTTGAACTGGGCTAGGCTGTGATGTCATTATTCAGTCAAACACATAGTTTCGATGTTACTGTGAAATATTTTGGCATATATGAATACCATTTATGATAACTTGATTCTAAAGAAAGGAAATTCCTCTTGCTAATTGCTCTTGAATTGCTCTTGAGCCTTATCCAATAATTTGAATTCCTTAAAAAACAAAAACTGAAGTTCCCCAGTATTGAGAGGATCCTGCCTCACAACTACACAAGAGTAGTCCTGCCTGAGTTCCCAGACTTCTAGACTGTGCTATGGATTTCAGACTTGCCATGTCTCTCAATCATATGAGAAACCAATTACTTAAAACCTTTTTATCTTTCTCAGCAGATAAAAGGATCGATATAGATGTATAAATAGATCTGTATACACATGGAACCACGTGTATTTGATCAGTTCTATGTCTCTGTAGAGCTCTGAGTAAAACAGTGACTTACGGGTTATCACAGAAATATAACATTGACTTAACATTTGAAAATCAAAAAAATAAATCCCCATATTAACAAAAAAAAATGAAAGCTAAGTTATCATCTCACTACATACACACACACACACAAACATTTGAAAAAAAAATCCCAAATAATAAAACATCTCAGCAAATTGCAAATAGGAAAAACAAACAAAAAACCCAAAACAAGCTCTTTTCAGGCTAACAAAGGGTATCTGCAAAACACAATAAAACAAAACACACCTATAGCGGTTTAGTTGAGAATGATTGAATGTTGTTTCCCCCCTACCAAAATCAGGAACAAGACAAGGATGTCGATTTTCATTTCTATTCATTCTTTTACTGGAGGTTTTATCAGCATAATAAAGGAAATAAAATATTTCAAATGGATAAGGAAATACAACTGGTTTAAATTTACATTTGATAAGTTAATGTATGTAAAAAATCTGATAGAGATTTTCTACAAAATCTTTATTCTCTACAAAATAAAACAACATACAATTTAACTGATATTACCAAAGTGGTGAGACAAGATCAATATATGAAAAGTGGTTGCATTTCTAGAGAAGAATGCAAAATTGGAAACTAAGGAGCAATACTATTTGTTAAAAATATTTCTTGAAACTATGTATGGTGATGGATGTTAACTGGGCTTATTGTGATGATCATTTTTCTGTATTTGCAAGTATTGAATCATTATGTTGTATGCCTGAAACTAATATAATATTATATATCAATTATACCTCAATTTAAAAACATAGCAACAAAATTATAAAATGCTTAGAAATAAATCTGACAAAATATGTTTAAGACCTGTAAAATAAATACTATAAAACACTACTGGGATAAATTAAATAAGACCTAAAAAATGTTGAGAAATTCCATGTTCATGGATGAGAAAAATTAATATTAAAATATAATTTCCCCAAATTAATCTGTAGATTCATACATTCCCAGTTAAAATTCAAGTGGGCTTTTATTGTAGAATTTATGAGCCAAATACAATATTTATGTAGAAAAGAATTATGTGATCGTCTAATATAACCTAATTTCAAAACTTATTTTTTTTATTATGATGCTACAGTAATTAAGATGGCAAGATTACTGGTATAAAAAATAGAGAAGTAGATGTATAAAACAGAAAAGAAACTCCAAAAATAGACTAATATTTAAAGAGTGGTTGATTTTCAACAAAGGTACAATGACAACTCAGTGTTGTTGTTTAGTCCCTAAATCATGTCCAATCCTTTGTGACCCCATAGACTATAGCATGCCAGGTTCCTCTGTCCATGGAATTTTCCAGGCAAGAATACTGTTGTGGGATGCCAGTTCCTATTCCACAGAATCTTCCAGATCTAGGGATTGAACCCATGTTTCTTGGGTCTCTTGCATTGGCAAGCAGATTCTTTACCACTAGCACCACATCATACTACGTACAAAATTCAACTCAAAATGTATCACAGACATAACTATAAAACCTAAGTCTATGAAAGTATGAGACAAAAACATAGAAGAAAATCTTTTGTTTCCCAGGGTTAATGAAAGTTACTTAGGTATAACACAAGAAATATAATCTGCATTTAAAAATGACAAGTTGGCTGTTATCAAATCAAATTTTTAAAAATATTTTTAAATGCATTGTTGAGATAATGAAAAAGTCATAGCCTAGAAGAAAATTATTTGCCAATAATTTATCTGATGAAACAAATATATCCAACATAAAAAAGAATACCAAAACCAACTGTAAGAAAACCAGAAATATTTTAGTTTTTTCTTAGAAAGTTATATTATTTCCACCAACCATCCTACTTACAGGAATTTACCCAAGAGAAGTTATGGTATATATTCTTACCAAAAAATGGACCTCAGTGTTTTCACCAGTTTTATCTGGAATATTTAGAAAGTGGAAACAGTGCAAATGTCCATCAGCAGATGAATGAATAAACAAATAGTGATCTAGAAATACAGTAGAATAAAACTCTTCAATAAGAAATGAACTACTGATATTTGTAATGCCAGAAATGGGTCTCAAAATAATTAAGCTAAAAGAAAGAAGCCAGATAAAACAGAAGGTAAACAGTTTATGATTCCTTTTTTATAAAATTATTTTAAAATATAATAAACCTATATACTAGAAAAAGATCCATGGTTGCTTGGAAATGTTAAGAAGGAAGAGAGGGAGGGGTTACTAAGGAATAAAAAGAAATTTTAATGTGATTGATATGTTCAATTCTCTTCATTTTAGCGATAATTCCACAGGTAATACATATGGTGAAACTCATCAAATGAAACAGCTCAAATATATTTAGTGTATTATATGTCAATTGTGCCTGAATACATGTTTTCAAAGGTGAATATCTTCTACTCAAAAATAATCATGAAAATTACTTCTCTAGCTCTGCATATCTGCATACTATTTTAGATTCCATGTTTCACTGCACAGTTTACAGAGTTATTACTACCATAATCCTGTGATAGCCTTTGGAGATAGCCTTGGATATTGGAGGTAAAACATAATTATCTTCATCTTACTTCTGAAGAAAAAGAATTGCTAGAAGATAAAGAGACTCACATGAAGGATATGCACACAAAAAAGCCTATGGCAGAGAGGGTAAATATGTAATATGCTAAATGTCAGAGTGGGAGAAAAAACAATCTGTTTGATGTTCTGGGTCAGATCAGAACATATGGATTGATGTAAATCTTTGCCAGCTCCATCACTTAGTCGTGGCATCTGTCACTGACCATTGATAGAGAAGAACTCAAATCATATGGCTTATCTGTCATGCTGCAATTAGAGTCCAAATGTGTCACTTACAAAAAAAACAAAAAAAACTCTGATCTGCCAGATTCACATGAGAGTCTTCATTTGGAGGGATGCTGGTGACCAAAAGATTTAAAAATGAATAGTATCATGCACATGCAGAGAAAGTGTAATACCAGATTGTTTCTACTTTATATGAAAATGCTTTCTCTACCCAACTCAGGTTCATAGGGGTTAAGTAATGTACCCTGGGTTTAAATTCTGAAGCAATCTGGTTATAGAAGCCTATATAAACTGAATAGGAATAGAAAGAAACAATGATTTGAATTTCATGTAACTTCTTATCAAATAAGACATCCAACCTCACTCTGATTACTTTTCTACAATGTTGTTCAATTGCTAAGTTGTGTCCAATTCCTTGCAACCCCATGGACTGCAGCACGCCAGGCTTCCTTGTCCCTCATTATCTCCCTTAGTTTGCTCAGTCGTGTCTATTGAGTCGGTGATGCCGTCCAACCATCTCATCCTCTGTCACCCTCAATCTTTCCCAGCATCAGGGTCTTTTCCAATGAGTCAGCTATTTGCATCAGGTGGCCAAAGTATTGGAGCTTCAGCATCAGTCCTTATAATGAATATTCAAGGTTGATTTTCCTTAGGATTGACTGGTTTGATTGCCTTGCTGTCCACGGGACCCTCAAGAGTCTTCTCCAACACAATTCAAAAGCATCAATTCCTTGGTACACAGCCTTCTTTATGGTTCAACTCACATCCATACATGACTACTAGAAAATCTGTGTGTGTGTGTGTGTGTGTGTGTGTGTGTGTGCATGTGCTCATGCGCTCAGTTGCGTAACTTTTCAACCCTATGAACTATAGCCCACCAGTTTCCCCTGTCCATGGGATTCTCCAGGCAAGAATACTGGAATGGGTTACTGTGCCCTCCTCCAGGGGGGTCTTCCTGACAAAGGGATGGAACCCATGTCTCATGTCTCCTGCGTTAGCAATCAGGTTCTTTACCACTAGCGCTACCATAGCTTTGACTATACGGACCTTTGTTGGCAAAGTGATGGCTCTCTTTTTTAATACACTGTCTAGATTTATCATAGCTTTTCTCCCAAGGAGCGAGCATCTTTTAATTTCATGGCTGCAGTCACCATCTGCAGTGATTTTGATTTATATTTTGAAGTGAATATAAAATCTCCAGTTTCTACTTTTTCCCCATCTATTCGCCATGAATAGAGTTTTAGAATTTAGGGGTTTAACTGAAACAGAGATAGTTTATTGAGGAGACTTGAAAGAACCAGGAGATAGTGTGTGAGTACCGATCAAGTCACATTTCAACTAGGAATCTATACAGCACACACGCTATTTTGTAAGGACTCCCCACACCAGATCAATCCTGGTGGGTATACTGATTTTTGGAAAACCATGTTATTATTACATGGCCCTACCTTCTAACCACTGATGATTGTGTCAGTGGTTGCTGTGTGACCCAGACTGAGAAACGGATGCATTTTTCCCTAACCCTGTACGGTCATATGGTCATGGTGCTTGAGCTATCATCTATCACCACCAAGATAGCTGTAGGTATATGTTTCAGACAATGAAAAAAAGACCCTTTCAGGTATCCTATTCAGTAGCCTCTGGCCAAGAGATATCCTTCTCTAGATAGATAGACAGATACAGAAATAGAGATACAGATAGGAATAGAGATAGGTCTGCCTATATACATGCAGATCTAGAGAAAAAAAATTTGTATTACTATTTTTAGAGCAGAAAGAATCCACTCTTTTAAACATTTATTTAAATAAAATTGGCATACATATGCTAAATATCAGGCTTCCTTTGTGGCTCAGCTGGTAAAGAATCCACCTGTAATGAGGGAGACCTGGGTTCGATCCCTGGGTTGGGAAGATCCCCTGGAGAAGGGAAAGGCTCTCCACTCCAGTATTCTGGCCTGGAGAATTCCATGGGCTGTAGAGTCCATGAGGTCGCAAAGAGTCGGACAATGTCCGAGTGACTTTCACTTCAGTTTACATATGCTAATTATATATATATACATATATATATAAACTGTAAAATGTATATATTTTTCCATCTGTCAATCAAGAGTAGAACTGGGCATCATCCTCATTCACCTTGGCACCTTTCTGTACTTTTACCTATTGGCTTCCAGGAGTTTTTTTTTTTTTATTCTTATAATTTTTTATGATAAACTGTATGCAAACTAAAAAAATACCTTCATTATACCTTTAAATCACCACAACAACATGGAAACTAAGAAAGAGTAAAGTTCAATACCTTATTCAAGACCACAATACCAGGTCAGCTATTTCCTGGACTGAATTTCATTTCTTAGAGCTAAGATTTTAGATTGACAAGGATGTTTTAACATTTAAATACTGTCATAATTTACAGTCTGTAGAAACACAATTTGGGTCCATATATACCATCTGTGATAGATGACTAGCTAATGTCTTTTCCATTATTCTCAAGACCTAAAATCTAAATATATGAAGCTGCTGCATCAAGAATCCATATGTTCAATTAATACAGCACCATAATTACTATTAATAACTTTTATTTGGAATTGAAATTTATCTCTGTATAAATTTTATTCATTAGTCTTATTCATATTCCTTTGGAATATCACAAGTTACAGCAGGGGTTAATAACAAAGATGAACCCTGGCTCAGATCCCAGGTCAGCTATTTCCTGGTATTGTGATCTTGAATAAGGTATTGAACTTTACTCTTTCTTAGTTTCCATGTTGTTATTAAAAGGTATAACAAAGTTTCTTTTTTTTTTTTTGATCAGTCTGTTTTCTGAGCCCTGATCTGTGCTTCAGATTGAAACTGGAAGTGTTTTAGTGTTATTATTGTTGATAGTGTGTTGCTAAAAGTTTGATTTTAATAACAGTTTGATAGCTAGATTGAAAAAAAAATCCTGTTTTTTTTTTATTCTTCAATCAAAGCTGAGAATCTTCAAATTTTTGCTCTGTACCCCCAGAAGCAAATGCCTTGAGTACAAACAGCTCAGGACTTGTTTGTTCAAGATGGTAGTGAGAATTTGAGGCCTGATGACTTCTAATTTAAACTGTTGGTCCCTTTCTTTCCCAACTGCATGACCTCTCCTGCTTCAGTTGGTCTTGCACTGGGGTTTCAATGGGACTCTTGTTTGTGAGGAACGTGAGGTAGCCTGTATAAACAAAGGAGCATTTTCACCATTGGAGGAGGCTTTTCTAGCTTGACTTCCAGATTGAAAACTAGCTTTCCAGTTACTAGACCTTTACTGGGGAATCAGGAAGGAATTGACAGTTGTGTGATTGAATGACTAAATGTAATTCACATATTTGGGGCCGCACTAAGATCACTTTTTGATCAAAAGTAGGCCTGGAGCAATAACTGCTTTTAAATTTTTATTATACATTTTGTTGCTTATCATGTTGATCAAGCATGAGCCTCTTATTTTGGAGCAGCATAGAAATGACTGAAATTTTGTTGACTTTGCTTGTTACACAGGTCTGCCTGCCTGTCAGCATGCTCATTCATTTCCAACTCTTTACAACCACATGGACTGTAGCTCACCAGGCTCCCCTGTCCATGGGATTATCCTGGCAAGAATATCGGAGTGGGTTGTCATTTTCTTCTCCAGGGGATCTTCCCAACACAGGGATCAAACCTGTGTCTCCTATGTCTCCTGCGTTTCTTGCATCTCAGGTGGATTCTTTATCTCTGAGCCATCTGGGAAACCCCATAAAACAGGACAGTCAGCAGTTTGCCACCAGGACCATCAGAAGTATTGCCTTGTTTATACCTACCCTAAACTCCTTAAAGAATGCCCGTTGTTACTAAGAAGAAATGCTACTAAGGGTTTTATTCAAAATCTTTGTCATCAGTTTTCTCCTCTCATGAAGAGGTCTGTATTATTTTTCAACAACATGATTTCACAACTATGTTTGCTTTGTCTTAAATAAATAGCTACATGTTTGTTTCAACTATATATAATTTTAATCCACATATGCTGGTGGGTACATTATAGGTCCCTGACTATCACAGGAAATGTTAACACAGAAAAGAGATTCTCCCAACTTTATTTCCATCTTAAGATTTATTGTCCTATAAATTAGTTAATTCTATGCATAGAATCCCCTTGACATGAAAGAGATTGTTATTTATATTTAAATATATTAACCATATCTACTCAATTCTTTACTAAATATAACAACCAACATGCTCCATTTACCTCACCTAGATAGCTGTTTTGCATTTTTTGTGTGGGTCATAAAATGGAAAATGTGCAATGAAATAGTGCTTAGCAGGACTATAGCCATATACTGTACTGGGTGCATTGCTATATAGGAATTTAACCACAGAATAGTTTCAAATTCCATTTACTTCACTACCTTCCCATCTAGATTCTGGATTTGAAAAAGTTCACTGTTTGAGCTAAAGATGGCTGCTTCAGTAATTCATAGCACATTCATGAGTAGATGAAATTTGGTAAGTTCACATAAGTCATGCTTTGTCATCTCTGAAGCCTGTATATGAATATTGGGACATTGATGGACCTTTCTGTAATTGTTAGAGAGCTCTAGTGCTCAAGAGTTTCCAATAATCTACAGGTATATAATTAAGATCACCTGCCCCTTCTCTAACGGTCAAGCCTCTGTCCCTTCAAGAAATCTATATAAAGCTCTCATCTTCTTAACCTGACCTTCTGTTGTGATTTACAGCATTCTTTGTACTAGGATCTCATGCTAATTAACTGAATTCCTAAAACACGTCTGGTGCTGTATATAAAGCATGGGTAGGAGAGATAAGTAAATAGCCGTCACATGGGACTTACATCCCATATATTCATAACATAATATCCAGGAATAACTTAATTTTTCAGAAAAATTGTCAATATATACAGGGCTGATCAAGATATGACCTAGGAGAGCATATAACTGTTGAATATTATGAGCCAATACAGTGAGCAAGCAGCAGAGGAAATTCGGCCATTCACATGAGCTGGAACCAAGAACATAGAGTACATGCAGAAATATGAAACTCAGTGGTGAATCAGTAGTTAATCAGTGGTTATTCATTCTTTCACTTATATATTCATTTAATAGTAATTATATGTTTATCAGCAATGCCATACCAGAAATTCTGCTAGGAGCTACTGTGATTCAAAACATTGATTCTTGCAGACACTAAGAGAGAGAAAAAGTAGGAGGACCTGCAGACACTATTTTGTGTGATAAACTCAAAATTCTGTGGGTGAATTGAGAAGTAGAACCCAGACTAAGCCTTCAGATGCATCAATACTGCTTCCTCAAGAAGCTAGGTGTATCTCGAAGGATAAAAGGTTTTTTTACAGGAGACAAGAAAGTTCTGGTCAGAGCTAGTGGAATATGAATATCCACAACTTAAATATAGATATCAGAAGCAAGTAGCATGCCCAGATCCCAAGAATAAATGAGGGAGAGATTAAAGAATGAAATCCATATCTCACAAATGAAATTAAGCATGATACAGCTCAGACAAATTTTACAAAATGTCTTAGTTAAATTTGCTCTTTGACATCTTAAAAGTCATTCTTCATTATTTGGCAGTTAAAACAGCCTCATTTTCTCACTAATTTTCTTTTTTTTTTAATATTTGTTTATTTGTATTTATTTGACTATACCAGGTCTTTGTTGCAGTATGTGGAATCTAGTTCCCTGACCAGGACTCGAGCCCAGGTCCCCTGCATTGGGAGCTTGGTGTTTTACCCAGTAGGCCACCAGAAAAGTCCCCTTTCACTGATTTTTGAAAATATTAGGAACAACAGTAGACTGTCCAATATTAAAATTTAACTCCTCTGCTTATACTTTGAGTGGTTGTGAATTCTGGTCCTTCAAGAAGTAGATGACAAGAAGAAATTAGATGTGTGAGAGATGTATTGGCTAAACACTGTGACGGACAAAGGAGAGACAGCAAGGTATCCTTTAGACCATGATGCAGATCTGACACCTGTAAGTAGAAAAATGAGAAGGAAGGATTAGGTAAGAAGAACCTCAGACTGTTGATCGGTTCTGAGACAGCTTTGTCTTGGCTAATGGGGAGTCTTTAAGACATAGCTGTCCATTAGAGGAGTTCCACCCTATCAGAATGGTCCAACACTCATACTCCCACTGCTCTCTATTTTTGTATGGAGGGGGAAGCAAAGAAAAGCATGGTCACATCAGCAATAATGTCACCACTGTTGTTAATGGCAATGGTAGTGGTGAATCAAGGGCATGGCAGATGGGGTGGTCAATCCACTATACCCACTCAGCAGGTGATCTAAGCTGTGGACCTTCATCTCTGGCACAGAGACTGTAGAAATTATGACTTTTGTGAGATCAACTTCACAGTGGGCACAAGTACAGTGGCACTGCCATCCTGAAACTTAGTAAGGATCTCTGAGTTAATCCATACAGTGATTAGGGAGACAGTGAAGGCAAAAGGAGAAGCGGGCAGCAGAGGATGAGATGATTAGACAGCATCACTGACTCAATGGACATGAATCTGAGCAAACTCTGGGAGATAGTGAAGAAGAGGGGAGCCTGGCGTGCTGTATTTGATGGAGTCACAAAGGGTTAGACTTGGCTTAGCAACTGAACAACAGCAATATACTGCTTGACATAGAGGAATCATGGAGAATATTCTATTTTCTAAAATGCTGTATGCATTTTTAAAGCATATAAACAAGGACATCTTCATGTTTTTTATGTACCAGACCACTATGATTATAGAACTCATATAGTAAGTGCTCAATGAAAAGTTGTCAATGACTATCTGCCGTGGACCACCAAGACCACACTCATGAGCAAACAAAGCTATTTATTTATCACTTTGAAAAAGGACCCTGTCACCTTGCAGAACTAACGGCTACTTTAGTTAGATGGTGTCAGGAGGGTTTAGTGATAAAATCTGGGCCTGTGATAGGTAATTTTGAGAGGGCAACAAAGAGGCAGGACTTTTCTCTGATTGGGATGCTGTTAGAAAAAAGGGGTCATTCTGTGATCAGGTGCATCAGTGATTTGTATCTGAAAACAGGAGGAACCATGGATAACTAAGGCCATCATTGGTAAAGGGGAAACAGCTACTATAGTTGAGAGAGTAGGATTTGGTCATTTTGTGATTTGTGCTATGGTTGTTTGGAAGCTGAAACTCCAATACTTTGGCCACCTCATGCAAAGAGTTGACTCATTGGAAAAGACCCTGATGCTGGGAGGGATTGGGGGCAGAAGGTGAAGGGGACGACAGAGGATGCGATGGCTGAATGGTGTCACTGACTCGATGGACATGAGTTTGAGTAAACCCCGGGAGTTGGTGACGGACAGGGAGACATGGCGTGCTGCAATTCATGGGGTTGCAAAGATTCGGATATGACTGAGTGATTGAACTGAACTGAACTGTTTGGATTTGGTCTTACCCCATCATAGAACTGAGTCACCTAGTTCTGTGAGTTGTTCTGTTGAGTAATGAGGACCCAGCTGGCAGCTCTCTGAATTGGCCAAATTAGAGGGAGCAGCCACAATACTTATCCAAGGAACTGAAATTAAGGAGAACGCTAAGGCAAACACACAGACCAAAGCAAGATACAAAAACACAGCCTGAGAATTTCCAGAGGCCCAGGCAGATTCAACAAATAATTCAATGTTTTTCAATTACCTCAGTTTTGTAAATAATTAAGAATAGCTTTTCTGGAGTTTATTTCTAGATCTTTTTAATGGGCCAGCACTACCTTCAGTAATGGAGTTGTCAGGCAACATTCTTATTCCATTGCATGTAATCAAAGTCAGACTTTTAGGTGGAGGAGAAATCTAAGATTTTTTAACAATATAGTTGATATGCAATGTTAAGTTAGTTTCACATATATAGCAAAGTGATTCAGTTATGTATATACATATATATTTTTTTCAGATTATTTTCCTTTTTGAGTGCATGCATGCTAAATCACTTCAGTCATGTCCAACTCTTTGTGACCCAGTGAACTATGGCCCGCCAGGTTCCTCAGTCCATGGGATTCTCCAAGGCAAGAATACTGGAGTTGGTTGCCATGCCTTCTTCCAAGGGATCTTCCAAACTCAGGGATGGAATGGAACCTACATCTCTTATGTCTCCTGCATTGGCAGGTGAGCTTTTTATCACTAATACCACCTGGGAAGCCCTTTCCCTTTTATATTATTGTGAAATATTGTGTATAGTTTTCTATGCTATACAGTAGGTCCTTTTTGGTTATCTGTTTTGTTTGTAGTAGTGTGGGAAGCTAAAACTCCAACAATTTGGCCAAATGATGCAAAGAGGTGACTCATTTGAAGAGACCCTGATGCTGGGAAAGATTGAATGCAGGAGGAGAAGGGCACGACAGAGGAAGAGATGGTTGGATGGCATCACTGGGAGTTGGATGGCATCACTCTGGGAGTTGGTGATGGACAGGGAGGCCTGGTGTGTTATAGTCCATGGGATCACAAAGAGTCAGACACAACTAAGTGACTTAACTGATACTGACACTGAGTGTGGGAAACATCTGATTTTTAAAACATCCTAGCATCAAGTCAGTCAGTTTTATTCTGTATTCAGTTTTATTCACATGCCATTCACTTTCCCAAACCTTGAGAAACAGGAAACATATCTATATGACAGATAAAATATCAGTTTCTCATTTAGTTGCTATGTTTACATCTGTGTGAGGGCTTCCCAGGTGGAGTAGTGATAAAGAACCTGCCTGCCAATACAGGAGACATAAGATATATAGGTTCTATCCTTAGATTGAGAAGAGACCATGGAGGAGGGCATGGCCATACACTCCAGTATTCTTGCCTGGAGAATTCCATGGACAGAAGAGCCTGGTGGACTAACAGTCCACCGGGTCTTAAAGAGTTGGACATGACTGAAGCAATTTAGCCACACATACACCTCTGTATAGAGTTATAGTTAATATCTTGGATCATGTACTTTTGAAAAGCCTAATGTAAATTATACTTTAAACAAATTAGTGCAGTATTTCTACTCATTTGCCTTCTAAAACAATGAGAGATAAGTTGATTGCCATTGCTTGAGTTTATATAATCATTTGGTAGATAATTGAAATTATAATCTGTGTCCTTTATGTTATTCTTCTAAATCCATTCACACCCTTCAAAATGTCATAGTTAATCGCACCCATCTCAGCCTCTGGAGATCAGAAACTTCACACTAGCTCTTTCTTCAGTCATGGGGCTCCACAAAGTCAGGCTTATAATCAGCTTTTTGTTAAATACTTTGAAAATGTCCAGCTAAAACAAAAGAATAATCCAGACAAATAAAGTATTTTTAAAAAGAATGAAGTCTGTATTCAAATGTATTATCCCATTCTACATGTTCTTTCAACCTCACAACTTTCCTTTGCTCTAAATAAAGTCTGAAATTAGCACACATCCATTTTTGTTTTCAGTGGTACTACTTCATCTACTGGATTAAGTCTGACAACAATGCCTGCCCAGTCTATGGGAGGATGATGCGAATGACAAGTGATAATGGATGAATGACTTCAGCAGAGAGACAGTACCATAAATAACAGGCTATGTTCCAAATGAAGTCCAAAAGAATTAGCATTAACTAGTAACACCTGTAATGTTCATGTTTGACTTCTTGGGGTCCTTAATTTAATGAGATCTTCACTGTTCAGAAAATAAAAGAGTATTTAAAACAAAATTTTTTTTTTAATTTATTTATTTATTTATTTTTTCAGTGGGTTTTGTCATACATTGACACGAACCAGCAATAATTTTAAGATTAAATTAAAAAACTCCATTAACAGCAAATTCTGTACTTTCAACATGTTAACTACAAATTATTCTTATTGAGACTCCAGCTGAACTATGACTCAAATTTATTAAGTGATCAAATGAATATAAGAGACCAACTTAAACTCTTAAAGAAGACTTCTCAGATCAATCTCTGATCAATCCCTGATTGATCAGATTGATCAGATTGATTTGCTCTGCCCACTGTTGAACCCCCTATTTATGGGTCACTCCTCCACTTCCTTCTATTTCCCAGACAGCTTGTGTGTAAATTATTCAATAGTTGGAAGACTCTTTTTATCTGAAAAGTATTCCATCCATGAGTCAACTACAGTTTTTCCCCACACAAGGATCTTGCCAAATGTTTGAGCTAAGGGAAAAAAAAAAAAAAAAAAAAAGACTTTGAACTGGGAGAACATATTGATGAAAACAACATTTATTATCAATCATATATTATGTAAATGAATGTAAGAGACAGAGAATGTGAAAATTGAGAAGATACAGTACATACCTTCCTGAAATGTCACATCTCCCAAAGGACAGATTAAAAACAAATCCAAGGCCACAGGACATTTTAAACAGTACAGGCAAGATCAAACTGCCATAAAAAAAGCAAAGAAGAGGGTAGTCACATGGAATAGAGGCATTGGAAATGTTTTCAGTGAAAAGCTGATATTTGAGATGAACTTTCAAGGACAGATAGAATTCTGATATGTGGGAAGAAGTGATAAAGTAAAAATTCCAGGTGGGAGGGAGAGCCTGAGCCAAACCATGAAGATAGAGAGTGTTAAATGCCTAGGTGAAAGATTTGTCAAGTAATTTGTACTGCGGAGGATGAATTTGATAAGTAAAATAAGTAGGAAGATAGGAAGTAAGGCAAGCAGCTCGGAGAATATTGTATTCATTCACATAGAAAATAATGGTGATCAGACTCAAGATAGACATCCTGGAAAAGTTGGCCAGCTAATAAAGAACTATAAAGACTCTAACTGAACAGATGTGGGAGAATTGGAAGGAATGGAAAAACAATATGTATACTTTTTAAACTCTATACTTTTGAGTTATGTTCTTTCAAAATGATTGAATTTGATGACAATTTGGTATATAAATAATGATATGGAAAGTGATCACAGCTCCACACAAGGGGTCAAAGACATCATCTGGTTTTGAGGGAAAACTACTGATTAGTTTGGGTAAAAATGGAGCAAAAATTAGTTAATGGTACATTTATGTGGGACAAACGGTTATCATCATCATCACTTATTTCATCATTGCTTCATTTAACATTATAAATTGTTATTGATGAGTCTACTATCTGTTTTGCATTTTACTAGTCTCTCAGATATAAAGAAATAAAGAGACACCATGCTGGGCCTTAAATAGTTTTTTCATTGTATCAAGGGGACATGACTAGTTAAACAAACAATCATCAAAGTGAAAAATCATGCCCAAGGTAGTTTACTGCATTATTTGTACTTAAATAGCCCTTTTGTTTTTCAAATTTCTTTTGCATATATCATCCCCTTTGATGTTATAAAGTCATGTAGAAAGAGTACAGGGATTGTCAATCTAATTTGTCCTGTTGGGGAAAGGTCTGCCAAGGGAATGTTCTAACAGAATGTATTCCTGAGATCTGAGCAAGGTGATGTGATTTTGGAATCAGAATCTTTGGGAAATAGATCAAAGGTTTCCAGATTTTTCTCTAACCAATAAAACTTTACAGTGCACTGACTTAAGTGAATAAAACTTGAGAAAGCCATTTCAAAACAAGAGAAACTAAAGACAGGGTAAATACTTATAACTAAACAATGCTCTAAGACAGGGGTTAGTGAGCTAAGAATGTGGATTTTTTTCCATTTTTAAATAACTGAAAAAAAGGAAGCATATTTTGTGACATATTCAACTTATGTGAAATTTAAATGTCAGTGTCTATAAATAAAATTTCATCAGAACACAGTCCCGTTCAGAGCGTTTGTATCATCCGTGATGGCTTTCACGTTATAATGGCAGAGTTGAGTTGTGATAACAGTTATCACGTGTCCTGCAAAGTGTAAAATACTATCCAGGCCCTTCACAGAAAAAGTTTGCCAGCCCTGGTCTAAGACAAAAACTGATGGCAGAGTTTTGTCAGTGACTTTTCCCTCATACAGCGGTGGGAAGAAGCCGTTAAAAATTCCAGTCTCTGAAGTGATAGAGCAAGAATGGGTAGTGTCAAGGTCCATCCAAGTGAAGTCTGAAAGAGAAAAACAAATATCATATATTAACGCATATTTATGGAATCTAGAAAAATGGTACAGGTGAACCTTTTTGCAAAGCAGAAACAGAACAAACTTATGTATATCATGATGAAGTGTGAGATTCACTTCATCATTATGTCACTAGGATTGACATAAACTACTTTATATAAAAGAGACAACTAGTGAGAACCTACTGTATAGCACAGGGAACTCTACTCAAGGCTCTGTGGTGACTTAAATGGGAAGGAAATCCAAAAACTGGGATATGTGCATATGTTCTATCACTAAGTCATGTCTGACTCTATGATCCTATGGACCGCAGCATGCCAAGCTTCCCTGTCCTTCATTTGGCAAAGCTTCACTTTTCTCTACAGCAGAACTAACAAAACACTGAAAAGCAACTTTTACATTTCAGTAAAAATTTAAATAAGATTAAAAAAAAAAAAAGAATGGGTAAAATTTAAATAAGATTAAAAAAATGAGTAAAATTTAAATAAAATTTAAAAAAAAGAAAAAGCAACTTTTACATTTCAGTAAACATTTAAATAAGATTTTAAAAAAAGAATGGGTAAAATTTAAATAAGATTAAAAAAATGGGTAAAATTTAAATAAAAAAAAGAATGGGTTAAAAAAAAGCAATTTTACATTTCAGTAAAAATTTAAATAAGATTAAAAAAAAAAACGAATGGGTAGTGTCTTAGTCTACTTGGTTGCCATAACAAAATACCCAGACTTAAATGGCAGAAATGGCATTAAGAAATTTATTTTCTTACTGTTTTGGAGCCTGGAAGTCCAAGATCAAGTTGCTGACTGGGTTGCTTTCTAATGATGTCTCTCTCTTCCTGCTACTGCTGCTAAGTCACTTCAGTCGTGTCCGACTCTGTGCGACCCCATGGACAGCAGCCCACCAGGCGCCCCCGTCCCTGGGATTCTCCAGGCAAGAATACTGGAGTGGGTTGCCATTTCCTTCTCCAATGCATGAAAGTGAAAAGTGAAAGTGAAGTCGCTCAGTCGTGTCCGACTCGTAGCCACCCCATGGACTGCAGCCCACCAGGCTCCTCCGTCCATGGGATTTTCTAGGCAAGAGTACTGGAGTGGGGTGCCATTGCCTTCTCCCTCTCTCTTCCTAGCTGACTGAAAAACAGTTTTCTTACTGCACCGTCATAGGACCTTTTCTCTGTGTGCTCAGAAGGAGAGATCTCTGTAGTCTCCTCCTCTTCATATATTAGGGCCCTACCCTTGTGACCTCACCCGGTCTTAACTAGCTCTGTGTGCACGTGTGCTAAGTTGCTCCAGTCATGTTCAACTCTTTGCAATCCCATGGACTCTAGCCCTCCAGGGTCCTCTGTCCATGTGATTCTCCAGGCAAGAATACTGGAGTGGGCTGCTATTTCCTTCTCCAAGGATCTTCCCAACCCAGGGACCAAACCTGTATCTCTTATGTCTCCTGCGTTAGCAGGCATAGAGGTCCCATCTACAAATATAGTCATGTTGAGGTTTGAGTTTGAAAATATAACTTTTACCAGGGGAATTCAGTCCATAACAGGGAGGGGGCTAAGACAGGGTATATCCAGCTCATCTCATGTTTTCACTTTCAAGTCTTTCAGTAATAATAACAATAATAATAATAATAGTGATAATAATAGCTAATGTGTATTGTGTGCTTTCTGCATCCTAAGTACTATGTCATGTCCTTTATATGTGTCACCTAGTTTTCCTCACACCATGTGCTCTTTCTGTTTTCAGGTACAGAAATAGGCAGAGAGGTTATGTCCTAACATCCCAGGATAGCACATGGATGACACTGCTATGAACCCATGTAGTCGGGCCCTAGGGATACTGCTGGACAGTGATCTTTCTCATATGACCTTCTTTATGGTTCTGTCTATACTTCACTATCTAGGAGTTGGTTATATGACAATCAGGCAAACACTATTCATTTCCTGTTCTGTTTCTTCCTCTGTGACCTTGGGCATATCTTTAACATAGGGGCACAATTTGTCTTTTCCTTTCTCTTAAATTGAGAGTCATATTAGACTCTTATGGCTATTTTGATAGTAGGAGAGGAGGGAAAATCCTATAATAAAGAGTTGTGATATGATAGTTACCAGGGTATATGTTGGAAACAAAGAAGGATTGAGTCAATTTGACATGAAATATTTTAGTTGTAGTGTTTATTTTATTCATTATCTTCACTTATTCTCAATTGCTACTCTTAAAGCTTTATTGAAAGAACTGGTAGATTAAGTTTTTCAGGACTAAGTTTCAAATACCAGTAGCAAAGTGAAGTGCTAACTATTTCATAGGGTATTTTCATTTCTTGAAGAAAAAATATTCATATAAATTGGGAAAAATTATGATATTTCAAGTATAGTTAGGTAAAGGGGAAGAAAGTTTTGTAGATACATTTATCTTGCTGAAAATCCAGGAAGGACAATATGTATGACTTTGTGTTTGAAATAGTTATGTGGAAAGGGAATGTTGCCTAGCATACCAGTGAACAATGAACCTTTCCCTCTATTAACCTGTCGAACACTGTAGCTGCCCCATGCACCCCCAACAGTGCATTCCAACAGTAACTCAGAATGCAGAAAAACAGGAAGAATTCTGTGCTTTGGGTATTATCCTTAGATGGTTAAAATGCACATCTAAAGAATAGCTTCATTTTTTTTTCAATCTGAACAAAGACTTTATTTTTATTTATTTATTTTTTTGTGGTAACTCTTATTTTATTTTTCATTTATTTTTATTAGTTGGAGGCTAATTACTTTACAATATTGTAGTAGTTTTTGCCATACATTGACCAAAAAAAAAAAAAGAATTATTTCAGTGAGCTTAGACTCTTGCTTCTTCCCATACATACAAAAGCACTAAAATCATAACTTGAGATTTCTGGTTATTGTGAATAGCAGCCATCTTTTGACATTCAACTACAATTTTTTTTTTTTGGTACCCAAAACTCTGATATATCCTGGCTCCTTCCTTACCCCTTCATATCACTTCCTCAGAGTTGAGAGGCTATTTCCTGGGCTATAGTCCTCAGTAAGGTCACCAGATAAAACTTCACTCATGACTGTTAGGTTGTACATTTTTCTTCAATCCACAGTTATAATATAAACAAACAAAAAAAGCAAACACTAGTTCCGGAAAATCCTAGGACACTAGTGTATAGTAAGCAGCTTATTTTATTTTCACCCATGAAGATAACTCCTCTCAATTTTTGTTTCCACTCTAAAAAGAACTGGGGTGGTGCTAGGTGTCTGATATACTCTTTTTGAAGTTTTAGTAGTCATTCTCTTTTTAGAGTTAAAAAAAAAATTAATGAAATTAGCTCACAGTCTCTGCACTAATTCAGACATCCTTGTCCAAATTTTAAGTAGTTTTATTAATTTTTATAAGCCAAAGAAGCTGTACATTTTTAATCTATACAACATCCATTTGTTGTTAGAAAGCAGAGGTAGAGAACTACAGATTTATTTCGCTATTTTGAAATTTAGATGCCAAAGAAAATTTTGCAAGACAGTATTTATGTAGATTTTTCAGAAAATGTCCATGCTTTTTTTGTTGTTGTTTATAAGACCTACCTCCTTTGTGTAATTTTCATTGAACAAAAACCTCTAAGATTTCTAAATTGTCTACCAAAATGTGTATGTGTATTTGAGAATCTGTTATTACATGTCACTAAGGACTTAATCTATGTATAATCAGATTAGTTGAGCTCCAAACCATTGTTAACCTTATTGGACTTGTAAAACTGGAATATTAATGGAAGACATATTGATTGAAGTGATTTTCTTTATCAGTAAAGGATTTGACTCCAAATGGCTTAAACAACAGGGGTAATTTGTTGGTTACTGAAATGATAGAGGTTGTAGTCTGGTTGGCTTTTGTCTCATGGCAGGTCTCCCACATGGTGGTACTGTCAGGATCTGTCTGCACATTATCACACCCATAGGTGAGATAGAAAGAGATAGAGACATCTCTTCCCACAACTACTGAACAACTACTGTGCTGTTCTCCACTCTACTCTGCTCCTTATCTATGGCCAGGGAGTATCAGGTTATACCCACCTCTGAGCCAGGCACTATGTAAAGGAGATGGAATGATTTGGTATGTTTAACAAATCAAAACTCTTGCAGAGCTTGGTGGATATGAAGACTGGAATAGGGAAGAAAAGAGCCAAGAGAAGGTGCTGAGAAGGCAGAGACAAAAGAGAGCAAGGCCCTGGGGAAATGGGATATGTGTCCTGATCCTGGCCTCTGGATGGGAGGCTGGGGGACTCTGGAAGAAAGACTGGACATCTCTGAAAAGTCAGCAGATTTCCTTCTCATTTTAGTTTTATTTGTGTCTAGGTTTCATTTGGCACAAAATCTCATGGACAGCCCCAGTACATGAATCTATCTTGAAAACACAGCCCTGAGAATATGGCAGTTATTTTTAATATGATAGAAACAGGTGGGCCTTACTATAAACCATACTATTATTAAACCAAAAACCTTCTATTTTCATAAAAGGCTATTAAAATGTTATCCTTTTATTTAGAAATAATTTTTTCTAATAAAATTTTCACCATTTACAATTATGAAGAATTGAGTTTAAGGAAATAATGATAGCTAGGATTTGTTGAGTGCTTAAAATGTCAAACACCTACAAAGTTTTATATCCACTATCTTTCTTAATTTTCACAACTACCTGATCAAGTATGTACCTTTATCATGTCTCTTTATTTAAGTGTTTTGAGAAATAGCTTATAAAGTCACCCTTTGCTAATGTGCAGTCCTATAAACTTAGATACATGCATAAAATTATATGATCACATGTCAATCAACAGGTCCATTACCCTGCAAAAGTTTCCTCAGGCCCTTTTGGAGTTCATACCCTCTCCTTACTCATAGCCCATGATAACTACTGGTTTGTATTATGTCCTCATACTTTTATCTTTCCATAGTACTGTATGTGTGTGTGCTCAGTTGCTCAGTCATGTCCAACTCTTTGTGGTCCCATAGACTACAACCTGCCAGGTTCCTCTGTCCATGGAATTTTCTAGGCAGGAATACTCAAGTTGGTTGCCATTTCCTACTCCAGGGGGTCTTCCTGACCCAGGGACCCAACACACATCTCTTGTGTCTCCTGCATTGGCAGATGGATTTTTTTTTTTTTTTTTTTTAACCACTGTGCCACCTGGGAATCCAATATACTATATAAATGAGATTAAAAAATGTACAGTCCCTTATTTTGTCAGTTTTCATACTGTATAATGCATTTAAGATTCATCCACATTATTGAAAATACCAATTCACCCTTATTCTTGAATAAAGAATACCCTATAGTATGGGTGTACCACAGTTTGTCTGTCTACAAATTAATGCACATTTTGGGTTGCTTTTTGCTGATTACAAATAAAGTGACAAGTATTTGTGTCAGATATTTTTAATTAATATAGAGTTGTTTAGACATATGTTTTAATTTTCTTAAGGTATTACCTAGGAGTGGGATTGCTGGGTTGAATAGTAGGTGTCTGCTTCATTTAAGAATGAGGAACTGAGCAATTAACAGGCTAAGTAACTAACCTAATTTCACATAATACTTAGCAGATCTCTGATTTGAACAAAAGCAATTCATAAAGAGATAGGAATACCAGAACACCTCACCTGCCTCCTGAAAAATCTTTATGCATGTCAAAAAGGAACTGCTAGAACTGGACATGGAACAACAGACTGGCTCCAAATTGGGAAAGGAGTATATCAAAGCTGCATATTATCACCCTGCTTATTTAACTTATATGCAGAGTACATCATGTGAAATGCCAGGCTGGATGCAACACAAGCTGGAATCAAGATTGCTGGGAAAAATATCAATAACCTCAGATGTGCAGATAACACCACCCTTATGGCAGAAAGTGAAGAAGAACTAAAGAGCCTCTTGATGAAATTGAAAGAGGAGAGTGAAAAAGTTGGCTGAAAGTTCAACATTCATAAAACTAAGATCATTGCATCCAGTCCCATCACTTCCTGGCAAATAGATGGGGAAACAGTGGCAAACTTTATTTTGGGGGGCTCCAAAATCACTACAGATGGTGACTACAGCCATGAATTAAAAGACGCTTACTCCTTGGAAGAAAGTTATCACTAACCTAGACAGCATATTAAAAATAAAAGACATTACTTTGCCAACAAAGCTCCATCTATTCAAAGCTATAGTTTTTCCAGTAGTCATGTATGGATGTGAGAGTTGGACTGTAAAGAAAGCTGAGTGCCAAAGAATTGATACTTTTGAACTGTGGTATTGGAGAAGACTATTGAGAGTCCCTTGGACTGCAAGGAGGTCCAACCAGTCCATCCTAAAAGAAATCAGTCCTGAATACTCACTGAAGGACTGATGCTAAGCTGAAATTCCAATACTTTGGCTACCCGATGTGAAGAACTGACTCATTTGAAAAGACCCTGATGCTGGGAAAAATTGAGGATGGGAGGAGAAGGGGATGACAAAGGATGAGGTGGTTGGATGCTATCACTGACTTGATGGACATGAGTTTGAGTAAGCTCTGGGGAGTTGGTGATGGACAGGGAAGCCTCGTGTGCTACAGTCCATGGGGTCACAAAGAGTCGGACACGACTGAGCAACTGAACTGAACTGAATCTAACTCCAGATTACATGGTGTCATTGTACTTGATTTAAATATATCATTATAATCAATTACTAGGACAAATATCTGCTTGTTTTTCAGCATTGATTACTCTTATTCCTGATTGGGCTTCTCTTGTGGATCAGACGGTAGGTAAAGAATCTGCCCACAATGCTGGAGACCTGGTTTTGACCCCTGGGTTGATAAGATCCCCTAGCGGAGGGCATGGCAACCCACTCCAGGATTCTCTTCTGGAGGATCCCATGAACAGAGGAGCATGGTGTGCTACAGTCCATGGGGTTGCAGACAGTTGGACACAGCTAAGGCCAAGCACATTCCTCTGACTGTGCTATGTGCTGTAATCAAGGCTGGGTAAAAGGAATGCTATCAGGGATTCAGGAATCAGGGTTAACTGCTTTGCTGCATATTCTCTTCCAGTGTTTTTTTTAAAAAGTTAATTACCTTATTGTAAAATGAACTTTTAAATATTTGATCAAAATTTGGAATTAAACTTATATATATGTATATGAGATTACCATATTAGGGGAAAAGAAAATGTACATATGTACCCACGTGCATACATACGCACACAAACACACACACACAAATCTCTGTGAACTATTTTTTATCTCTACATGGCAACTCCAAATTTAGGAATTCAGTCCAGTTCAGTTCAGTTCAGTCACTCAGTCATGTCCGAATCTTTGTGACCCCATGGACTGCAGCATACCAGGCCTCCCTGTCCAACACCAACTCCCAGAGTTTACTCAAACCCATGTCCATTGAGTCGGTGATGCCATTCAACCATCTCATTATCTGTCATCCCCTTCTCCCGCCTTCAATCATCCCCAGCATCAGGGTCTCTTCAAATGAGTCAGTTCGCATCAGGTGGCCAAAGTGCTAAAATTTCAACTTCAGCATCAGTCCTTCAATGAATATTAGTAGTCATGTATGGATGTGAGAGTTGGACTTATAAAAAAGCTGAGTGCCAAAGAATTGATGTTTTTGAACTGTGGTGTTGGAGAAGACTCTTGAGAGTACCTTGGACTGCAAGGCGATCCACCCAGTCCATCCTAAAGGAAATCAATCCTAAATATTCATTGGAAGGACGGATGTTGAAACTGAAGCTCCAATACTTTGGCTACCTGATGTAAAAAACTGACTCATTTGAACAGACCCTGATGCTGGGAAAGATTAAAGAGGGGAAGAGAAGGGGACAACAGAGGATGAGGTGGTGGGATGGCATCACCGACTCAATGGACATGAGTTTGAGTAAACTCTGGGAGTTGGTTATGGATGGGGAGGCCTAGTGTGCTGCAGTCCATGGGGACACAATGAATTGGACATGACTGAGTGACTGAACTGAACTGAACTGAACACGACTGTCAGTATAACAGCATAAAATTTTTATTAATATATTTTCCTGAGCCCGACTTTTCTGGGGAGGGTGTTTTCAGTTTCATATTCATTGCCATCAGACTCTTTGAATCTACTGATATACATTGTTATGTCTCTGTTGGATCACCGTACCTCGATCCAAACAATGGTGGGATGGGCTGACCTGTTTATTTGCGGTATAGCAACCTACAGCTACTCACAATAGTTAGAAGCTCTGCTTTTCAACTGATTTTTTTCAGTTCTATTAAGACACAACATTGAGATGTAATGGACATAGGACATTTTCTAACTTTTAGGTGTACAACATAAAAATTTAACATTTAAGCTGATTTTTAACTTGTCTTAGGAAATATTTTGCAATGAAAGATTATCTCAGTTAATTTCCAAACATATATTTCAGTATTCCTTTCCTCTTTCCTGTTTTTCCTATTATTCTCCAAGAATATATTAATATCTATTGCTCCTGCAATCAGCTTTTGGCACATGGTCACTATTGAAAAAATAATCACTATTCACATTTTATCCAATGAAACTTAATTGCTACCCTTTTCCCCACTCTTAACAGATTTCTATAGTATTTAAGAATCATTAAACCAGGAAAAGACCTAAAATTCCCTTAAGCATTAAAAATTAAATCAAATTTAGAAGTAAATAATGGGTAGGATTGGCAAATGGTCCCTGAGTAGAAATCCTCACATATCATAAAGATAAGATGATATTTGGCTTTTAAGTCTTGTTCTGCTCCTCTGCCCTCCAGGTGTCCACCTTTATGGAAGATTCCTAGAAGCATTTACACATCATTAGCTTAGTGCTTGTTTACATAGCGCCTTAAGCCATTTCTTTTCCTCCAAATTAGTGTCTTTTATAGGGTCTATTCTACTATTGTTCGTTTTTAATAACTTACAAACTAAACCACCTCTGGATGGATGAATGCAATAATGATACTTAGTAATTTATTTGTTTTTAACCTTTTATTTTATTTACAGTTCTAATAAAAGTAATTATAATGGCAGATAATAAAAAGCCATTGTTTGAGCAGTGAAAGATTCTGCTAACTCTAGAAATAATTTAACACCCTTTGTGGGATGATTCACTGTGCAGACTGAACTTATTTCTGTTCATGGCCTTTTTGTTCAATTCTGAGACCTTTGGGAGAGCACTGGGTCTCCAGGTCTCTGTCTGGAATGACACTTTCTCAGTCTTAACTCCTCATTTAGAGGTCAGTGCAGCGTACCTTATTGGGAATGACTAACGAATGTCTTGAGCAGATTAGCCTTTAGCTAGCTTGGGAATGTGTTTTACTCCTGGTGTGTTCTAACCTTCATTTACTTTTTGCTGTGGACACAAAACCTCCCTATCTGTGAATAAAGTGTAACTGGGTTCCTTGTGTTTCTCTGTTTGTCTCTAGAACAGAATTACAAAGCAATCAATTAACTGGCATAAAGTTAGATGTCTGTATGCTTAGCATGGAAAGAACCATAATAATTGACTTTCTGGCTAGTCTGGAAGGCCCTATGAACTTCTATCTTATGAATATTGTACTGTGAACAGCTATCCCTTATAGGTCTAAGATGATTTAGTGATTACAAAGCACTCACTGCCACTATACTAATAGAAAAAAGAAAGAAAGAAAGAAAATGAAGTTGCTCATGTTGTAGCCATGCGTTCTGGGAAACAAACTCACTCAGAAGGACAATGCAGATAGTGGAGTGCAGTTTATTACACCGGCGGGCCCAAGGCAGAGTCTCCTCTTAGCCAAGGACCCCGACCAGCATTTGTGAAAATTTTTATACCCCATGTATATGTGTCCGAACCCACCACCCCAAATTTCTTGAGACTTACATAAACTAAGGAAGGGTAAATACAATACCAATAACCCCATCACTCATGTGCCATGTGCTCAGACAGTTAAACAATTAGCCAATAATCAATAAGCATGAGGTTACACTCCGACAGGTACAGAAAAATTTATGGCCTGTCTGGAGGAAGGGGTGATTAGTGTATGTGTTTTCTCAGGCGATGAGTAACCTGGATACGATCTTCAAGGTTCCCCTGTCCGGAGGGGGTCTTATCCTTCTGTTGTTGTTTCCATAGACAGTAAACACAGAGTTCAGAGTCTATTGGAGAGGTGGCCGAGCATGATCAACATGAACAGGCCTAAGATGGAGTCCAGGCCCTAAGAATTCCTTCTTCACTCAGTCATGTCTGACTCTTCACGACCCCATGGACTATAGCCCTCCAGGTTCCTCTGCCCATAGGGATTCTCCAGGCAAGAATACTGAAGTGGTATCTTATCTCCTTCTGTAACTATACTAATAATACTTAAAATACTTAGGAGTATACTTATTAAATAATCTGTATGTGCACCTCTTTAGCCACCATGCTAAATGATTTACAAGCAACATCTCACTGGAAATTAAAAAAAAAAAAAATGTAATCATTAAATAACATTATGTATTAAAATAGAAGCATAGCATAATATTGTTATCTCCATTATAATTATGGGAAAATTGAAACTAAATAAAGGCTTAACATTCTGTATACAACTTGTATAGATGATAATGGAGTTGGTGGAGAAATGTATGGACTTAAGTTTTAATGGATCTAAAGCCATACATTTGAGCTTGATGTGGATAGAGCAGATGCCAAAGATAGATGTGGTAACACCACAGTCTCCTTTCTAAAACCTTCTGTGGATCTTAGTTCCAGAGTCGGCAATCTCATTGTATTTATTTACTTACTTTTTTGTTTTTCCACATCAGAAACATTCTAGTGGGGATAAAGATATGTCTGGTAAATACAAGCAACTTTTACAGAAACAAAGATGTAAAGAACTCTGTTAATGCTACTTTGGCTTCCACCTGATCTTTGTCTTACTTTACTTATCCTGTTCTATGGAAGTATCCTTATTTCCTCCCAAGCTTATACACTTTTAGTGTCAGGTTCGAAATCAATCTTATATCCTGTATAGCAAGTTGGTCCCTTTCCCATGTAGGGAAATCAGATTTTAACCATTCCATTTTCTCTTGATGCCACATTTATGTTTTTTTGTTTTGTTTTGTTTTGTTTTTTGTTTTTTTGCCTCAATGTGTTGGTAGTCACCAACACCACACTCAAGGTCTATAATTTTCTGGAAGAACTCAAGAACTCAGAAAAGCTGTAATATTCATTGTTACAGTTTATTACAGTGAAACAACACAGGTTAAACTCAATAAAGTGAAAAATTGCACAGGGGAGGGTCCAGGAAAAACAAGTTCAATTTTGCAGTAAAATGCTTTCAGCAGCTGAAGTGTGGGCTTACTTATCTCACAATCTTCAATAACAAATTTTAACCTCTGGACTGTTGACTATCTGATTTTGTCTATTTTATCTAGCTCTCAATTCGGTTCCTGTTTCTGTCTTTTGTTTTTAAATGTTTGACTATGAGGTGCAACATTTTCTTAAAATGTTATTTGTGTGGATTATTTTATGGCCTGGTTTAAAATCAGACCTGCTGGAGTTTTTTTGTTTTGCCAGCTTCTCATTCTAACCTAGGACTATATTTTATAATATAAGGTTTTTCCAGTGATATGGATAGCATAAAAATCTCACAAATGTGTTCTTAGGCTGGCTTGTTATGAATTCTCAGTTCTCAGTGGGGCGTTTTATTTCCCCAACCCTTCTTTTAGAGTTACCTTCTTTGATAGGTGTCAAAATTTATTTCTTATTCTTTGTACAACATGCTACTAAGAGGGAAACTTGAGTCCCCTGTATTCAGCAGAAACTCACAAGTTTAAAAACTTACTTTGGGATATATTATAAATAATTGATTATTTATTTGTAATTTTCACAATGATGAATTGATACATTGGTGTCTTACAGTGGTTTGTGCAATTGTATGTGAGTTATCAATATAATTATATGTCTATGGAAGTGAGCATAATTTATATGATTCAGTTCATTGTTGCCATTGTCCTAACTGATGTCTAAGTGTCCCTTAGTTTTCTAATAGATGTTTCTTTATAGTATCACCTGAATGTTAAACATGATCTTAATAGTCTTTGGTAATTTTTTCCTTTCTATTATCACAAGATATTCTCAGCTTATGTTATGTATATTCTTCCAGAACCAAGAATGAGCCATTTCTTCAAGGAACACATCAATTATAACTAAAAACTAGCAATACACATTGGTGTCAAATCACTCATCATTTATTTATATTATTATTTTGAATTTAATTTTCTGTTAAACTTTGCAAACTAGTTATATGGTTACAAAGACAAATCTACAAAACCAATATATTCTAAGAAATCTAGCTTCTAAATATAAGATCTTCATCTATCCCTTCATTATCTTATTGGTAATATTTTATGTATAAAATTCTTGTATAATAAAAATAATAATAAAAATTTGTTTTAATAAATTTAAATATAGAAATACTTCACTTTTGGGTAAATTTTAGTCTTCCAAACATATTTTATATACATTGCTTTTTAATCCAGCAGTATATTCTGAATGTACCTCACCGCAATATACAGATATTCCACTCTTTTTTTTTGTTCATTTGCACACTACTTTGTGATATCATTTCACTATAAATTATCTAGTCAGACTACAAATGCTTAATATTAGGGATATCTAGAAGGTTTTTGAATGGAAAATATTGCTCAGTAATGTGTGATTTTAGCATATATATATGACATATTATTCTGTTTGTGTTTGATATAAATTTTATGGATACATAATCTATCATGTTCAAGAAATGGACATTTAAATGTGATAATAGAGAATACAGCCTCCATGCATTTGAAGAAATTAAACCTCAAATAAACTTGTATAAGTCATATAGGTATATAAATGACTGGTTGTTATTGTTTTTTAGTCACTAAGTCACACCCACCTCTTTTGAGACCCCATGGGCTATAGCCCACCAGGCTCTTCTGTCCATGGGTTTCCCCATTCAAGAATACTAGAGTGGGTTGCCATTTCCTTCTCCAGGGGATCTTCCTGACATAGGGAATTGAACTTGCATCTTCTGCATTGCAGACATATTCTTTACCACTGAGGGACCAGGGAAGCACATGAATGACTGGTATTTAATACTAAAACTGGAATCTGATTCCCTAAGGCTTCAAAGCTCTTTCAGGTTAATTTCTGAGACTATAAATATCATTTTCTAAATAAGTAGAGTTGGGTTAATATTCCATCAACCATGCAATGACAACCAGCTGGAATGATAAGCTGAGTGACTCAGCTTCATTTGAGAGCAGTTGCTTATATTTATTCCTGTAAGAATTCATTTCAGTCACTCAGTCACGTCTGACGCTTTGTGACCCCATGGACTACAGCACACCAGGCCTCCCTGTCCATCAACTCCCAGAGTTTACTCAAACTTATGTCCATTGAGTCTGTGATGCCATCCAACCATCACATCCTCTGTTGTCCCCTTCTCCTCCCACCTTCAATCTTTCTCAGCATCAAGGTCTTTCTCAATGAGTCAATTCTTCATATCAGGTGGCCAAAGTATGGAGTTCAGCTTCAACAGCAGTCCTTCCAATGAACACCCAGGACTGATCTTCTTCAGGATGGACTAGTTGGATCTCCTTGCAGTCCAAGGGACTCTCAAGAGTCTCCTCCAACACCACAAGTCAAAAGCATCAATTCTTCAGTGCTCAGCTTTCTTTATAGTCCAACTCTCACATCCATACATGACTACTGGAAAAATATAGCCTTGACTAGACAGGTCTTTGCTGGCAAAGTAATGTCTCTGCTTTATAACATGTTGTCTAGGTTGGTCATAACTTTCTTTCTAAGGAGTAAGTGTCTTTTAATTTCATGGCTGCAGTCACCATCTGCAGTGATTTTGAAGCCCCCCAAAAAGAAAGTCTGCCATTGTTTCTACTGTTTCCCCATCTATTTGACATGAAGTGATGGCACCGGATGCCATGATCATAGTTTTCTGAATGTTGAGTTTTAAGCCAACTTTTTCACTTTCCTCTTTCACTTTCATCAAGAGGTTCTGTAGTTCTTCTTTACTTTCTGCCATAAGGGTGGTATCATCTGTATATCTGAAGTTATTGATATATCTCCTGCAATCTTCATTCCAGCTTGGGCTTCATCCAGCCTAGTGTTTCTCATGATGTACTCTGTATATACATTAAATAAACAGGGTGACAATTTACAGCCTTGAAACACTCCTTTCCCAATTTTGAATCAGTCTGTTGTTCCATGTCCAGCTTAACTTTTGCTCCCTGACCTGCATACAGATTTCTCAAGAGGCAGGTCAGGTGGTCTGGTATTCCCATCTCTTGAAGAATTTTCCACAGTTTGTTGTGATCCACACAGTCAAAGGCATTGGCCTAGTCAATAAAGCAGAAATAGATGTTTTTTCTGGAACTCTTTTGCTTTTTTGATAATCCAGTGGATGTTAGCAATTTGACCTCTGGTTCCTCTGCCTTTTCTAAAACCAGCTTGAACATCTGGAAGTTCATGGTTCATGTACTGTTGAAGCCTGGCTTGGAGAATTTTGAGCGTAACTTTACTAGTATGTGAGATGAGTGCAATCGTGCAGTAGTTTGAGCATTCTTTGGCATTGCCTTTCTTTGGGACTGGAATGAAAACTGACCTTTTCCAGTCCTGTGGCCACTGCTGAGTTTTCCAAATTTGCTGGCATAATGAGTGCAGCACTGTCACAGCATCATCTTTTAGGATTTGAAATAGCTCAACTGGAATTCCATCACCTCCACTAGCTTTGTTCTCAGTGATGCTTCCTAAGGCCCACATGGACTTCACATTCCAGGATGTCTAGCTCTAGGTGAGTGATCACAGCATCATGATTATCTGGGTTGTGAAGATCTTTTTTGTACAGTTCTTTTGTGTATTCTTGCCACCTCTTCTTAATGTCTTCTGCTTCTTTTAGGTCCATACCATTTCTGTCCTTTATTGTGCCCATCTTTGTACGAAATGTTCCCTTGGTATCTCTAATTTTCTTGAGGAGATTTCTAGTCTTTCCCATTCTATTGTCTTCCTCTCTCTTTGCACTGATCACTAAGGAAGGCTCTCTTATCTCTCTTTGCTATTCTTTGGAACTCTGCATTCAAATGGATGTATCTTTTCTCTTTTGCTTTTTGTTTCTCTTCTTTTCACAGCTATTTGTAAGGCCTCTTCAGACAGCCAATTTGCTTTTTGGCATTTTTTTCTTTGGAATGGTCTAGATCCCTGTCTCCTGTACAATGTCACAAACTTCCATACATAGTTCAGCAGACACTCATCTGATCAAATCCCTTGAATCTATTTCTTACTGCCACTGTATAATCGTAAGGGATTTGATTTAGGTCATACCTGAATGGTCTAGTGGTTTCCCTACTTTCTTCAATTTATGTCTGAATTTGGCAATACAGAGTTCATGATCTGAGCCACAGTCAGCTCCCAGTCTTATTTTTGCTGCTGGTATAAAGCTTCTCCATCTTTGGTTGCAAAGAATATAATCAGTCTGATTTCAGTATTGACCATCTGGTGATGTCCATGTGTAGAGTCTTCTCTTGTGTTGTTGGAAGAGGGTGTTTGCTATGACCAGTGCGTTCTCTTGGCAAAATTCCTTTAGCCTTTGCCCTGCTTCATTCTATACTCCACGGCCACTTTTGCCTGTTACTCCAGGTGTTTCTTGACTTCCTACTTTTACATTCCAGTACCCTATGGTGAAAAGGACATCTTTTTATGGTGTTAGTTCTAGAAGGTCTTATAGGTCTTCATAGAACTGTTCAACTTCAGCTTCTTCAGCATTCATGGTTGGGACATAGACTTGGATTACTGTGATATTGAATGGTTTGCTTTGGAAACAAACAGAGATCATTCTGTCATTTTTGAGATTGCATCCAAGTACTCCATTTCAGACTCCTTTGTTGACTTTTAACACTCTTTTGCTACTCCATTTCTTTGAAGGGATTTCTGCCCACAATGTTAGATATAATGCTCATTCATGTT
This sequence comes from Cervus canadensis, assembly GCF_019320065.1. NCBI lineage: Eukaryota > Metazoa > Chordata > Mammalia > Artiodactyla > Cervidae > Cervus > Cervus canadensis. The sequence continues at coordinate 51,367,737 of NC_057390.1, read as the reverse complement.
AAATTCACCCATTCCAGTCCATTTTAGTTGGCTGATTTCTAAAATGTAAACGTTCCATACAAATTGTGAAATTATTTGTTCTAGTTCTGTGAAAAATACCATTGGTAGCTTGATAGGGATTGCATTGAATCTATAGATTGCTTTGGGTAGTATAGTCATTTTGACAATATTGATTCTTCCAATCCATGAACACAGTATGTTTCTCCATCTGTTTGTGTCCTCTTTGATTTCTTTCATCAGTGTTTTATAGTTTTCTATGTATAGGACTTTTGTTTCTTTAGGTAGATATACTCCTAAGTATTTTATTCTTTTTGTTGCAATGGTAAATGGTATTGTTTCCTTAATTTCTCTTTCTGTTTTTTCATTGCTAGTGTATAGGAATGCAAGGGATTTCTGTGTGTTAATTTTATATCCTGCAACTTTACTATATTCGTTGATTAGCTCTAGTAATTTTCTGGTAGAGTCTTTAGGGTTTTCTATGTGGAGGATCATGTCATCTGCAAACAGCGAGAGTTTCATTTCTTCTTTTCCTATCTGGATTCCTTTTACTTCTTTTTCTGCTCTGATTGCTGTAGCCAAAACTTCCAAAATTATGTTGAATGTGTGGAAATACAAAAAACCTCAAATAGCCAAAGTAATCTTGAGAAAGAAGAATGGAACTGGAGAAATCAACCTGCCTGACTTCAGACTCTACTACAAAGCCACAGTCATCAAGACAGTATGGTACTGGCATAAAGACAGAAATATAGATCAATGGAACAGAATAGAAAGCCCAGAGATAAATCCACGAACCTATGGACACCTTATCTTTGACAAAGGAGGCAAGGATATACAATGGAAAAAAGACAACCTCTTTAACAAGTGGTGCTGGGAAAACTGGTCAACCACTTGTAAAAGAATGAAACTAGAACACTTTCTAACACCATACACAAAAATAAACTCAAAATGGATTAAAGATCTAAATGTAAGACCAGAAACTATAAAACTCCTAGAGGAGAACATAGGCAAAACACTCTCCGACATAAATCACAGCAGAGATCCTCTATGACCCACCTCCCAGAATATTGGAAATAAAAGCAAAAATAAACAAATGGGACCTAATGAAACTTAAAAGCTTTTGCACTACAAAGGAAACTATAAGCAAGGTGAAAAGATAGCCCTCAGATTGGGAGAAAATAATAGCAAATGAAGAAACAGACAAAGGATTAATCTCAAAAATATACAAGCAACTCCTGCAGCTCAATTCCAGAAAAATCAATGACCCAATCAAAAAATGGGCCAAAGAACTAAACAGACATTTCTCCAAAGAAGATGTACAAATGGCCAACAAACACATGAAAAGATGCTCAATATCACTCATTATCAGAGAAATGCAAATTAAAACCACAATGGGGTGCCATTACATGCCAGTCAGGATGGCTGCTATCCAAAAGTCTACAAGCAATAAATTCTGGAGAGGGTGTGGAGAAAAGGGAACCCTCTTACACTGTTGGTGGGAATGCAAACTAGTACAGCCGCTATGGAGAACAGTGTGGAGATTTCTTAAAAAACTGTGAATAGAACTGACATATGACCCAGCAATCCCACTACTGGGCATACACACTGAGGAAACCAGATCTGAAAGAGACACGTGCACCCCAATGTTCATTGCAGCACTGTTTATAATAGCCAGGACATGGAAGCAACCTAGATGCCCATCAGCAGACACATGGATAAGGAAGCTGTGGTACATATACACCATGGAATATTACTCAGCCCTTAAAAAGAATTCATTTGAATCATTTCTAATGAGATGGATGAAACTGGAGCCTATTATACAAAGTGAAGTAAGTCAGAAAGATAAAGACCAATACAGTATACTAACACATATATTTGGAATTTAGAAAGATGGTAACAATAACTCTGTATGCAAAACAGAAAAAGAGACACAGATGTACAGAACAGACTTTTGGACTCTGTGGGAGAAGGTGAGGGTGGGATGTTTTGAGAGAACAGCATCGAAACATATATATTATCTAGGGTGAAACAGATCACCAGCCCAGGCTGGATGCATGAGACAAGTGCTCGGGCCTGGTGCACTGGGAAGACCCAGAGGGATCAGGTAGAGAGGGAGGTGGGAGGGGGGATCCGGATGGGGAATACATGTAAATCCATGGCTGATTCATGTCAATGTATGACAAAAACCACCACAATATTGTAAAGTAATTAGCCCCCAACTAATAAAAATAAATGGAAAAAATAAAACAGAATGTAAACGTTCACTCTTGCCATCTCCTGTTTGACCACTTCCAATTTGCCTTGATTTTCTAATGCTAAATTCATTTCTTTGAACTTTATATACAGACCAGCTTGTTTTTTCTGGGGACCCAGAAACTCTATGTAAAATGTAGACCAACAGGCACGTGCAGAATCATTGTGAGAATGCTTTTTAGAAGAGTAAGGGAGAGCTTAGTGTGTTCTGTTGTCAAAACACTTCAGCATTCTTAGCTTCAGAAAATAGATCAGAATAATAATAAAAAAATTAATTGGTTGCTCTGTAACCTCAGGCTCTGTTCTATAGTGAAGACTGTTTTGAAAGGGGAAGATGAATTGAGGTACTTGGGGATTTGCTTTCCTAATATTTTGACTTTCTTAACTCATTCAGAGAGGAAACTTATTAGCCTATGTAAAATGTCTTTCATATCCCTATCTTCCATAGGAAATATTGTGGTTGAATAGAAATAGAAATAAACTAAGGACTAAAATAATATAGATGACATTAGCTCATTTTTGTATAGATCCCATTACAGAGCAGAAACAATTGAGATAGATTATTTTCTACATTACAGTAGAAATTTCAGTGACTGGCAGCCTTGATGATCATGAAGTTTATCTGCAATTTGCTAGTGTTACAGAACCACAAGGATTTTGTAATGATCAGAAATTCTGATTCCTTTCACCAGGAATCCACCTCCTCCCCTCTCTCATGTTTGCTTCTTCAGATACTTGTATCATTTGCTTCAAGTTATGATGAAGCTGGGCGTTTTTTAGAGTGCTATTCTTCAGGAAATTCTTTCATCCATACAAATATATTTTATATAAGCCATTATTTATAAAGTTTCAATACATGGTGCCCACATAGTTGGACAAAGGAGCCTGAAATTCCATAATACATGGTGTCACAAGGAGTCAGATATAAAAAAATTAATTGGTTGTAGACTGAAGTCTACTTCAGTAGACCGAAGCTACTTAGCACACATGCCCACATAGTGGCATTGGACTATTACATTGTTTACACTTTCTGAAGAAATAATCCTTGCCAAAAGTTATTTATCTACTTGATAAAGAAAAGTCTAAAAAAGATGGAATATGTCAATATTCTCATATGGCATGTGGAAACCATTAATCTATGTTCCAAAAATCTGATGAATATTTGCCAACTACTCATCAGAACTCAGAGACTTCCTTGTTTCATATTTTAACCAGTCATTGTAGACATTGAACACCTTATTAGTCTCTATCCTTCAGCCTTGATTCTAATAACTGCACTTTTGAACAAAGGGTAGGATATAACAATAATATAATGATAGAAACCCAAATAAAATGACTGTAATCATCATTACAAAATTGATTTCAGAAATATGGCCAGAATAATAACTTGTATTTTCAAGAAACTACTATAAATATTATAAATCTTTTGATTCACTCATTTAATCAGTTAATCACTGTGTGTGTATGCTCAGTCACATCCAACTCTTTGTGACCCCATGGACTGTATCCCACCAGGCTCCTTTGTCCATGGAATTCTCCAGGCAAGAATATTGGAGCTGTTTGCCATTTCCTACTCCAGGGGATCTTGCCAACCCAGGGATCAAACCCTTGTCTCTTATGCCTGTGTGTGCAGGTGGATTCTTTACCACAGCACCACCTGGGAATCCCCCAGTTACTCACTAGGATGGACCTAATGGTATGCCTCCAAAATTCATATATTGAAGCCCTAACCCCTAACGTGATGAAATTTGAGGTAGGAATGTTGAGAAGTAATTAGGTTTAGGTCATAAGGGCAGGGCTCTCATGATGGGATTGATGCTGTTATAAAAGAAGGCACCAGTGTGTCTGCTCTCAGTCTCTCCTTACAAGTGAGGACTCAGCAAGAGGGTGGCCATTGACAATCCAGAAAGAGAACTCTTGCTGGAATCCAACCATATTTGCAGCCTGATTTTAGAAATTCAGCCTTCAGAACCAGGAGAAATAAAGGTCTATTGTTTAAGCAACACAGAGAATGATATTTTGTTGTAGCAGCCAAATCTGACTAAAACATTCCCTACACAGCACATTATAAATATATGGCAAAACCCACCACAATACTGTAAAGCAATTAACCTTCAATTAAAATAAATAAATCAATTTAAAAAATGGTTTCTAGATTACCATTTATTTGTGTGCTCAGCATCAAAAATGGTATTATTTTGATAGTGAATGACTGAAGTCTAACTCAGTTTGTTTAAAACAAAAAATTGGGAAATAATTTGTTCACTCATTTCCCTGGAAAATATTCAAGAACCTTAAATAGATCCAGATACTTAAAAGTTTATATTCTTTTCTCCATTTTCTGCTTCTTTTTTTCCTCTTCAGTATGTAGATGAAACAATCATAGTATTTCTTGGGCCCTAGACTAATATTACTCATAATTTCAACTGGCTTCCTTCAATATCATTTAAGAAAGTATCACAAGGTGTTCTTTAATCTTATTATTACTTCTCTTGATTCACATGTCATCTCTCAACCAATGACTATGGCTAAGATGATCTAATGTTCTGATGGTTCTGATTCAGTTCATTAGTTTACTCCTGACAGGTTAGAGTAGGAAGGGAATCCACACAGGCACAGTCCATAATGACTTAAAATGAAGGAGACTGGATCTTAGACCAAGTTATATAGTCACTAAAAAGAGACTGAACTACAGTTCTTAGGTGTTCACACACACGCATGCGCACAAAAGTGATAAATGCCATTAAACTATATAGCTCAGTTCCGGACCACTTCTCAGACGTGTAAAGAAAACTTGACGGAGGAGGCTAATTTTAACCTAACATATATATAGTGAATACGATTTAACCAAGTAAACTAAACGAGATAGCTCATAAGAAGCATTCTAGTACCAAATAGCTTTGGATTCCGATGGTAGCTGGACAATCCCCATATTAAAACATGATCATCTCCATTAAACTCTTTATGTATCTTGACCTAAGTCATGACTTTTCTACAGAAAATAATCCTTCTAACAACTAACAGTGACCATCCTATGGATCAAAACTTTCTGGCAAAAATGATCTCTGCCCATAACTTACACTCAGGAGTATAGTCCCTAATATTACTGGAAACTAAAGCATAGTCTGGCCTCACACCCCTACCTGGTGTTCAGTGACAACAGGATGCATGTGTGTTAACTCAGTCATGTCCAACTCTGTGTGACCTATGGACTGTAGCCTGCCGGGTTCCTCTGTCCATGGGATTCTCTAGGCAGGAATACTGGAGTGTATTGTGCCCTCCCCCAGGAGATCTTCCCAACCTAGGGATCAAACCCGTGTCTCTTACGTCTCCTGCATTGGCAGGTGGGTTCTTTATCACTAGAACCACCTGGGAAGCCCAGCAACAGAATATCCCACTTTTAATTAAGGAAAATCAGAAAATCAGAAGGACCTATCTACTCAACAGTTTGAGTTTTGTTCTCAGTGTATGCTGGCTTAGTTCTTGTAGGCTGCTATAACAAAATACCTCAGATTATAATGATAGAAAGTTATTTCTTATAATTCTGGAAGCTGAAAGTCCAAGATCATGGTGCCAGCAGGTTCAGTATCTTCTGAGGGACTCTTTTCTGGTTCTTAGATGACACCTTTTTGCTGTGCTCTCACATGTGGAAGGGGGTTAGGGAGCTCACAGGAGTCCCTTTTGAAAAGCACCATTCCATTCATGAAGGTTCTACCCTCATAAATCAAGCACCTCCAAATGTCCCACCTACCAATACTATCACATCTGGGGATTGGTGTGGGGAGCCGGCCTGACTACTCAGGCTCTTTCTTGGCCCTGAGAGAGATCAAGAGGACCCTCTCTGTCCCGCCACCCCTGATTTATTAAAGTGCAGGTTGGCCTTCCTTACCTCCCTCAAGGAAATTGCTGTAGCGACCTTTTACCCATTTTCCTGACGAGATTGTCAGGCTCCTGTTTATGGTTTATGTCTAGGTAATCTTTAGGTAATCTTTAACTGATTGTAATCATACTAAGACGCTAGTCCCTTGCTCTGCTAGTCTTAAAGAGTTAAGATAAAATTCTTGAGCGAAGACTAATGCCTGCGATTCTGCACATATACATGTCCTTGATCTAAATTTAGTGAGTCCTGTTAGCATATATATGTATGTTACCCCTCAATAAAGTTGTCGGTTGTCGGTTTCAGTCAAGAGCTGACTCCGTCCCTCTCAACCCCATCTTTCCGAGTCTTTATTTTCTTAGGTATTCCGGCGATTGTGTCCTTGACCGGTTCGTTTGCCGGCAGGCTCCGGCAGATTGGATTTCAAAATATGAATTCTGGAGGTACACAAACATTCAAACCACAGCATTCAGGCCATACATACTATTTGCTGAGCAGAAGGAACCACCAAGTGGATGTCATAGCAAAGAAGCCAGATAGAACCTCATATATCTGATTTTTTTAAAAATGCAGCTTTCAACCTGCAATTAGAAATGATCTGGTAGGGAAAAGCATATGCTGAACCCAAGTGATTATGCACATCTCTTTAGTCCAACAAGCCAGGATTTTTGTCCTCTAGTTTGTATTAGGCACCGACAATGAGCCAGGTAGTTATAGACTTTGGAAGATGAAACTTGAACATGAGTGCCATATCTCAGCACCAGCATACCCTGGGTCCCTGGGTGGATTACTGCTCATAACTGTCAAAATTCTAAACATTTTTAATCATGTTCTTTACTGGCTTGACAAAATACATAGTACTATTCTAAAAAAATTGCGTTTAAGGCTATATCAAAGCCAGACCAAGACTACTAAAAGATTATTAAGTCTGTTCTCCATCACCCAATAAACACAATAATTTGTTTTATATATGTTACATATATGTGATATATATATGCATAATGTGTGTTTTGTTGTTAGTCACTCAGTCATGTCCAATTCTTTGTGACCGCATGGACTGTAGCCCACCAGCTCCTCTGTCCATGGAATTCTACAGGCAAAAATACTGGAGTGGATTGCATTTCCTCCTACAAGCATAGGGAAATATATATATATATGTATATATATATATATATATATATATATATATACACATATATGTGTGTGTGTATATATATATGTATATGTATATATATGTATAGAGATGGAAGTGACAACCCACTCCAGTGTTCTTGCCTAGAGAATCCCATGGACAGAGAAGCCTGGTGGGCTGCTGTCTATGGGGTCACACAGAGTCAGACACTACTGAAGTGACTTAGCAGCAGCGGCATGTATATATACAGAGAGAGAGTTTCAATCCCTGGGTTGGAAAGATCCCCTGGAGGAAGAAATGTCAATCCACTCCAGTATGTTTGCCTGGAGAATTCCATGGACAGAAGAGTCTGGTGGGCTACAGTCTATGGTGCGGCAAAGAGTGGGACAAGGCTGAGTGACTAACACAAATACACACACATATATAAACGCTTTCTTAAGCCCACAGGGTATCTTGGGAGCATGGGTTATTGCCTAGCAATGGTACTATATTCCATCTATTTCCTTAGCCTCTCACTTATCCCAACTGTCTTTATTATGAAACTCAATAAAAATCTATTATCTATGGATTTTGATATGTTTCATCTTGGTCTGATTTTTTTTATTTATATATATATATCATGATTCTGAAAACTAGTTTTTGTATCTATGTCTCTGAATCATGTGTCCCCACTCTTAGAATCTTATATAGGAAAATACAAAGCATCTAGATACTAGATTATACAAATATATTACCTCACATTTATGGAAGTCAGAAGTCCAAAACTGGTTTTATGGGGCTGAGTTGTGTTGCCCTGGATGTGTTAAGAGAGACTCTATTTCCTTGAATTTCCTAATTTCTAGGGCCTTCCTGCATTTCTTGGCTTGTAATACTTACCTGAATCACTCTGACCTCAGTATTCCTCATCATATGTTCTAATTCTGAGCTGCCTGTTCTCCTCCTATAGGGTCCTTGTGATTACACTGGAATTACTCAGGTAATCGCTCCATCCTAAAAATCTTGGTCATGTTTGCAAAATTCTTTTTGCTGTGTGAGGTTATATATTCCTGGTTTCTGGGGATTAGAACCTAGACACATTTTGGGACCTATTATTCTCTCAACCACAGGACTACATCTGCCTTCCACATAAGCACAAATAATAGTTTTACCAAATGATCTGCCTTCTCAGAAAATGGGAAAAAGTATTCTAAAAATAATTCCATTCAAAATCAGTTGCCTTGTTCACTGTCCTTACTCTGGGACTCATGCTGATGGAGCACGAGCTATCTGAAATAGTCCCGATGGCCTTGGCAGAGAAAAGTAGAGCTCTGAGAAATTTTATGCTGGAAATAAAGGTCTCAGAAGTGATGAACATTACTTCTGCTGAAAAATTATTGGCCATAACTAGTTTTATGCACCAGGAAGTGGAATCTTAACATGTGTCCAGAAGGGAAAACCAAAATTAAATGTTGAACATCAACATTGATCACCCCACAAAAATATTTTATTCCCCAACAGGTTGGTTCATTCTTAGTGCAATGATTAACCTCTTAATGAATGATAGCTCTCAATTTATTGCAATTTTATAGGTAATGCATTTCAGAAAACTGACATAGATGCATACCCTGACAAGTCTCAACTAAAGAAAAGCTCTTAGTCTACTATTTTATCAGTCATCGAAGAGTCCTTTTGTGGTCTTTGGTGATAAAAACAGAGATAGGTTTACACTACACTGGTTTCAAAGAACATCATTTTTCTTTGGGAGATTCTAAGGTCAGTCACTTGTAGAAACTTAGGACCATTGCTGTGTTAATCTGTGTGTCTTTATGTAGATTATTTCGAATGAGGTATATGCAATTTATTTTAGTTTAGGGCTGCTGAAATAACTTCATTCTTGTAGCATAAAACTTGAAAGAACTCCAATTCTGTCTGAGTCTTTGAGTAAGATTATACTATGTTAACTGATAAATAACATGATAATATTTGATTATTTTTATGTTATACTTTTTGTGGATTTCACCTTACAAGATAAATGAAATTTATTATTGTTAAATCATCTCTTGAATTTGATTAAAAAACAAGATTTATGCACAGAAGGGCTTATCTATGTAACTTACAATTATTATTTATGTGTGTTATATAGGTCTTCCCTGCTGGTTCAGTCAGTAAAGAATCCACCTGCAATGCAAAAGACCTGAGTTCCATCCCTGGGTCAGGAAGGCCCCCTATAGAAAGAAATGGCAACCCACTCCAGTATCCTTGCCTGGAAAATTCCATGGACAGAAGAGCCTGGCAGGCTACAGTTCATGGGGTCGCAACGTGTCAGACATGACTGAGTGCACATGCACATATACTGCATGTATTTATAGAAAGAACACTATATAGGTTTAACTTAAATATATCATTCTTTTTCCATTGAAACCAAGTTTTTTTTTTTTTTTTTTTAAGTAGCTATCACATGTACACAATCAGGAAAAATGCGGTCTATTCAGTACAAAACAAATGTTTCATATAATGAAATATTACACATGTGTTTCACTTAATACAGGTTTCTCAGTCTCAGCACTGTTCAGATTTTGTTTCAGCTAACTTATGGGATGCTGTACTGTGCACTGTAGGATATTTAGCAGCATACCTACCTCTTTCCACTTGATCTCAGTAGCATCATGCCAATAGTAACAGCAGAAATGTCCCTAGGCATTGCCAAATATCCTTTGAGGAAGAGGGGCAAAATGACCTCTGATTGAGAAGCAGTAACAAAATGGGTGTTGTGTTCTTCCCCTCTCTGTTAAGCAAGTCAGACTTCTAAAAGAGTACTATTTTATCTTGACCTCATTTGTAAATGAAAACCCTCCTAACTGTCCACTACTGCAACAATGCATTAAATTGAAATGTAACTAGCAAATCTTAGAGCATATGGGGAGGAGGTAAGGCTTTAATTGAGTCCTTGTATATAGATGGAAAAAGTAATTAAAACTGCAATAGTGTGTCATTAAAAATCCCTCTGACATGTTAAATCACTGAGACTTCTCCTAAGGAAAGTGAAGGTAAGATGTCTTTGCTAATCCTTCGGTGTGTATGCCACACTTGGAGACTTGCTTTGCTCTTTCCTCTGTATCAGATTGTTTTCCTGGAGCTTATTAAACACTCTTATGACTGCCTTTATAAACATTACTTGAGGTACTTTATTTATTTTTACAATCAACTCATCCTGTTTTCCTTGGGTTCTCTCATCCTCAACACCATATTAAGTTCTGGCTGCCCTCCTAATTTCCCCATCAATTTCTTATAGATTTAGCCTGTCTGCAATTTGTAAAGCTAAAAATTCAGAGAGGAAAAAAAAGAAGATGAGCAAAATTATCTATATACATAAACATTTAGACATTGAACCAGCTTGGAAAATCTGAAGACATGTTAAATGGGCATGGCCAAAGACATTGATGCAGAGAAGTTCCAGAATGCATCTGTCATTAGACAGATACACTTGACAGATGTGTCCTAGAAAGCCCAAAGCAACAGCTGGAAACCAGGACCTTAATTCCCCCTTCAATAATTTAAGGATTTGGGGCTGGTTCTTAAATTGGTATTACTATTCTAGGAATATTGATCATAAAGTAGAGAGACCAAAGAGTTAACAAGTATAGAAAACATGGTTTTTACTATTAAGAAGTTTATAATTCAGAGAGTATGATAGATAGGTGGCTTTTATTTTTCATAATCAGAGCTAATGCATCAATTTGATTTTAATGTGTGCCTGTGTTCAATCCATGCCCTGCACTCTATTTGCATCATTCTAACCAGGGACTTTTTACACACGTGTCATTTTATTATATTCAATCTTTTTGCAAACTTTTTTTCCATCCAAGTGGATTTCTCCTCTCTTTGTTTATAATTTCTACCTTTACTTTCTAAGATAGAATGCATGCATATTATGGGATTATCTTTATAATATAACATTTATAAAGCTTGCTATTATATGATTATCATGCTAATAATGATAATAATCTAAATATTATTGAGAATGGACTATTTACTATACACTATTTTTCATAGTTGGGATTCCTAGGTGGCTCAGCAGTAAAGAATATGCCTGCCAATGCAGGAGATGCAGGAGACTTAGGTTCAATCACTGTCTGGGAAGAGCCCCTAGAGGGGGAAATGGCAACTCACTCCAATATTCTTCTCTGGGAAATCCCATGGACAGAGGAACCTGGTGGGCTACAGTCCTTTGGGTCACAAAGAGTCTGGTATGCCTTGATGATTAAACAACAACATTCTTAATCATTTCGTGCATTAAATTTTTCATCCTTTGTAAAATTCTAGAAAATAATTATAATTCCTCAAATACAAATGGCAAAAATTAGGCAAGAAATATTAAGTAATTTGTGCAAAAGTTATTACGTGATGGGGATGGGATTCAAATTCAGGCAGTGTTCTTGCATTAAGATGGAGTAGAGGCTGAGATACATCCTTATCCTCTAACATGCTAATTGCACAATTGTTGAGATAGATTATACATTCAGTCTTAACCCAAAATTTGGTAAGCCTAAAGTTAAGTGTTGGAAAAGACTCTTGAGAGTCCCTTGGACTGCAAGGAGATTCAAAGAGTCCATCCTAAAGGAGATCAGTCCTGGGTGTTCATTGGAAGGACTGATGCTGAAGCTAAAACTCCAGTACTTTGGCCACCTCATGCGAAGAGTTGACTCATTGGAAAAGATCCTGATGCTGGGAGGGATTGGGGGCAGGAGGAGAAGGGGACGACAGAGGATGAGATGGTTGGATGGCATCACTGACCCAATGGACATGGGTTTGAGTAAACTCCGGGAGTTTGTTATGGACAGGGAAGCCTGGCGTGCTGCGGTTCATGGGGTGGCAAACAGTTGGACTCGACTAAGCAACTGAACTGAACTGAACTGAAAGTTAAGTTATTTTATATTGAGTTGAGTTGTTTGTCTGGCGTGAAGTGAAAGAAAGGTTAAGGCAGAGTCAAATTTAAGAGGCCTTCTGAAGTTAGCTCTTTCATGGTACTTTGTTTTATTATATTTGATTTGCATATTAGAGGAGATGCATCTATACTTGAGGATAACAGAAAAAATAGCAATAGCAAAGCATTCTTAACATGTTTTGCATTTTGCAAAGCAGTCTCACATGGGCAATCATATTCCATCTACTTTTAATGGGTACTTGTATCATCTATTTTAAAGAAAAATATGAGGGCCCATATCTATGATTTCAAAAAAATTACACAATTTTGGAATTCCAGCTCAGGATATAATAATGATGATATTTTTATTAATCAATGCCTAATTTATGTTCTTTTATTTTCCTAAAATTCCTTATCTCCAAAGCAAACACATATGCGTGTATAACATACACACACACACACACATGCACCAACATATTTGCCTCTCCTCTCCACCCACATGCACATACACACACATACTCACATCTCCCACACACATACATGAATCTGCATGCAAAATCACCTGTGTGCTCACATCCGACACACAGTTCCTACTGGATACCTCTCCTTCCTCTTAGGTCCCTGGTTGTGTATGGGACTTTAAGCTAATAAAAGGGCAGTTAGCCTCTGGGATCTTAGATCCTTCTTCTAGAAGGATTCTAGATCCTTCTCCCACAACTCTAGGTCAGAGAATCATTGAAAGTGTATATTTGGGTAATCGTCTATTTATTAGCAATATTCAAATAGAAACTGTCAAAAATGATAGTTAAAATAATCTGGAAGTATATTTGCTGTGAAAATACCTAAATTTTCAGTCAATGTATTTGGCATTCTTTCCCCCTTTTAGCCTTTCTTGTGGGGGTGGGGGAATGGAAAGGAATGGAAGGAAAAGAAGGGAAGAGAAACAGATGGGCAACAGTCAACTGAAGGAAAGAGTAAGGGGAAGGGAAAGAGACTCCTATTATTGTCCATTGAAATATTAAAGGCAGCAATACTTGTCATTTTAGATCATTATCCTTTGCACTGAGAAATGGCATTATCCAGTGAGTAAATTCCATTCCATTAAGGGTTAAGGGTTGCTTAATTAAACTGAACACATAGTCAACAAAAGAGTCTGAAATGCAGTATTCAGGTGCAATTTCAAAATGACAGAATGGTTTCTGTTTGTTTCAAAGGCAAACCATTCATCATCACAGTAATCCAAGTCTATGCCCCAACCACTAATGCTGAAGAAGCTGAAGTCGAACAGTTCTTTGAAAATCTACAAGACCTTCTAAAACTAACACCAAAAAAATATGTCCTTTTCATCATAGGGGACTGGAATGCAAAAGTAGGAAGTCAAGAGATATCTGGAGTAACAGGCAAGATTGGTCTTGGAGTACAGAATGAAGCAGGGCAAAGGCTAACAGACTTTTATGAAGAGAACACACTGGTCATAGCAAACCCCCTCTTCCAACAACACAAGAGATGACTCTACACATGGACATCACCAGATGGTCAATACCAAAATCAGATTGATTATATTCTTTGAAGCTGAAGATGGAGAAGCTCTATACAGTCAGCAGAAACAAGACTGGGAGCTGACTGTGGCTCAGATCATGAACTCCTTATTGCAAACTTCAGACTTAAATTCAAGAAAGTAGGGAAAAACCACTAGACCATTCAGGTATAACCTAAATCAAATCCCTTAGGATTATACAGTAGAAGTGACAAATAGATTCCAGGGATTAGATCTGATCGACAGAGTGCCTGAAGAACTACGGATGGAGGTTTGCGACATTGTACAGGAGGTGGTGATCAAAACCATTCTTAAGAAAATGAAATGCAAAAAGGCAAAATGGTTTTCTGAGGAGGCCTTACAAATTGCTGTGAAAAGAAGAGAAGCTAAAGGCAAAGAATAGGAAAGATATATCCATCTGAGTGCAGAGTTCCAAAGAATAGCAAGGAGAGATAAGAAAGCCTTCCTACATTATCAATGCAAAAAAAATAGAGGAAAACAATAGAATGGGGAAGACTAGATATCTCTTCAAGAAAATTAGAGATACCAAGGAAACATTTCAGGCAAAGATGGGCCAATAAAGGACAGAAACTATATGGACCTAACAGAAGCAGAAGATATTAAAAGGGGTGGCAAGAATACACAGAACTATACAAGATCACCACAATGGTGTGATCACTCACCTAGAGCCAGACATCCTAGAATGGGAAGTCAAATGGGCTTTAGGAAGCATCACTACGAACAAAGCTAGTGGAAGTGATGGAATCCCAGCTGAGCTATTTCAAATCTTAAAATATGATGGTGTGAAAGTACTGCACTCAATAGACCAGCAAATTTGGAAAACACAGCAATGGCCACAGGACTGGAAAGGTCAGTTTTCATTCCAGTTCCAAAGAAAGGCAATGCAAAAAATATTCAAATTATCACACAATGGCACTCATCTCACCCACTGGCAAAATAATGCTGGAATTGCCAAGCTTGGCTTCAACAGTATGTGAACTGTGAATTTCCATATGTTTAAGCTGGACTTAGAAAAGGCAGAAGGACAAGAGATCAAATTGCTAACATCCTTTAGATCCTAGAAAAATCAAGAGAATTCCAGAAAAGCATCTACTTCTGCTTCACTGACTATGATAAAGCCTTTGTGTGGATCACAACAAATTGTGGAAAATTCTTCAAGAGATGGGACGACCAGACCACCTTACCTGCCTCCTGAGAAAACTGTATGCAGGTCAAGAAGCAGCAGTTAGAACCAAACATGAAACAACAGACTGGTTCCAAATCAGGAAAGGAGTCCATCAAGGCTGTATATTGTCACCTTGCTTATTAACTTACATGCAGAGTACATCATGTGAAATGCTGGGCTGGTTGAAGCACAAGCTGGAATCAAGATTGCTGGGAATAATATAAACTCATATATGTAGATGACACCACCTTTATGGCAGAAAGCAAAGAGGAACCAAAGAGCCTCTTGATGAAAGTGAATGAGGAGACTGAACAAGCTGGCGTAAAGCTCAACACTCAAAAAACAAAGATTATGGCACCCAGTCCCATGACTTCATGGCAAATAGATGGGGAAACAATGGAAATGGTGACAGACTTTATTTTCTTGGGCTCCAAAATCACTGCAGTTGGTGACTGCAGCAATGAAATAAAAGATGTTTGCTTCTTGGAAGAAAAGCTATGATCAATCTAGACAGCATATTAAAATGCAGAGACATTACTTTGTCAACAAATGTCCATCTAGTCAAGGCTATGATTTTTCCAATAGATATATATGGATGTGAAATTTGGACCATAAAGAAAATTGAATGCTGAAAAATTGATACTTTTGAACTTTGGTGTTGAAGGAGAATCTTGAGAGTCCATTGGACAGCAAGGAGATAAACAGTTAGTCCTAAAGGAAATCAATCCTGAATATTCATCAAAAGAACTGATGCTGAGGCTCCAATACTTTGGTCACATGAAGCAAAGAACTGACTCATTGGAAAAGACCCTAATTCTGGGAAAGATTGAAGGCAGGAGGAGAAAGGGAGGACAGAGGATAAGATGGTTGGATGGCACCACTGACTCTATGGACATGAGTTTGAGTGAGCTCTATGAGTTGGTGATGGATAGGGAAGCCTGTTGTGCTTCAGTCTATGGGGTTGCACAGAGTCAAACACTGGCTGAACTGAACTAAATTAAACTGAAGAGACTAAATCAGGGCCAGGGTCAGGACTCAAATTAGGACAGAACTAAAAACCCATCAACAGGACCTCATAGAAATCCATATTTTTTTCAAAACACAAAGGTTTTCTCCTAATACCACCAAACTTCTAATTGCAAGTGATTTGTCCAATTCTTCTTCTGTTATTAGGATCATTATTGTCAGTGTTGAACTGATGTTTACAATAAAAATACTGCATATTTTTTTAGCAATAAGACATTATAGGACTTAGAAAGATGACTGGAGTGAATTGTGTTTTCAGATTGAAATTTTTTTTTTCCTTTTTGCTGTAAAGAAACCCACCTCTCCCTTAGGTGTTCATGTGTTTCTCAAACATATAACATTCTTTAACCAGATGGCTCAAGTGAAATGTTACTAGGCTGCTACCTAGCCACTTCCCCTCCTTTGTCCCTAGGACTCAAAACAGATCTGTAGCTGTCAAGCAGCTGTGAGGTCCAAGGGTTGAGATTATGCCTGCCCCACCGTTTCTGTCCTACTCACAGATGGAGAAGTGTCACCACACCAGATGCACTGAATTTTAAAATCTTAGACTTTTCCCACTGAGCTCTGTGTGCACTAGAAATATCCCTGTATGCCATAATTAGATGAGTGAGAGTCAGGGAAATCTGAAATAGTGTTTTAGTGTCAAATCAGAGAAGTATGGCTATTTTGTAATTTTATATGACTCTTACAAATGCATTTACATGAGACCTTGCATTATATTTGTCAAATATTTGATAAGTTAAATGCAGGAATATGAAGTAAAATTGTCCAGGCTCTTGGAAGAGGCTGAGTCAGAATTCTGAGAGCCAGAAATCAGAAAGCAGATGTCCAACTGAGTTCTGGAAAATAACAAAAGTCTAAGGAAACAGAAAAACTCAGGACTTACTCCAGAGTCTTAAGAATATCAAGATTTTGAATCAGACAAACTGATATTGAAGACTGCCTGCCTGTACATTAACTATGTGATACTAGGGTATGCACTGGAATAGGCAATGGCAACCCACTCCAGTATTCTTGCCTGGAAAATCCCATGGACAGAGGAGCCAGTGGTCTGAGCATATATGCACTAGGGTATTCACAGGTGATAGAAGGACACACAGATGCCCCTCTCTAGGTATGTGCTTCAGAATGGGAATTCAGCAACTTGCTTTATTTCTACCATGGGGTAACCTCACCATGTCATTTTCTTACATTGCCTGAATCACAGCCAGATGTGGTGTTAATATAACCATATATAACAAGTTCAAAATGCTCTGGATAAACCTGGAGATCTGCAGTTAAGCAATAAGTGCTATCTGCTGTCCTGCTGTTTTGTTATCCTTAGATGTTTTAGTTGTGTTCAACTCTTTGCAACGCTATGGACCATAGACCACCAGACTCCTCTCCATGGGATTCTCCAGGCAAGAATACTGAAGTGGGTTGCCATGCCCTTCTCCAGGGAATCTTCCTGACCCAGGGTTCAAACCCATATCTCTTATATCTCCTGCATTGGCAGGTGGGTTCTTTACCACTAGCGTCACCTGGGAAGCCCCCTTCCTCTTGCCATCAATCTTTCCCAGCATCAAGGTATTTTCCAGTGAGTTGACTCTTTGCATTAAGTGGCCAAAGTATTGAAGCTTCAGCTTCAACATCTGTCCTTGCAATGAATATTAAGGGCTGATTTCCTTTACGACTGACTGGTTTGATATCTGTGCTGGCCAAGGGAATCTCAAGAGTCTTTTCCAGCACCACAGTTCGAAAGCATAATTCCATATCCTAATTTTTTGCACTTTTTTGTTGTTTTTTTTCTTTGTATTCAAATTATGTATCAGTTCAGTTCAGTTCAGTTCAATCACTCAGTCGTGTCCGACTCTTTATGACCTCATGAATCACAGTACGCCAGACCACCCTGTCCATCACCAATTCCTGGAGTTTACTCAAACCCACGTCCATCAGGTTGGTGATGCCATCCAACCATCTCATCCTTTGTTGTCCCCTTCTCCTCCTGCCCCCAATCCATCCCAGCATCAGGGTCTTTTCCAGTGAATCAACTCTTTGCATGATGTGGCCAAAGCACTGGAGTTTCAGCTTCAGCATTAGTCCTTCCAATGAACACACATTATATGTTACACTGAATTTTGACTTTTTTTTAAAAATACAGATCAATTTTTAATTCATAATTTTAATGCCTACAGGACCAAGGATTTCTGTAGTGAGCATCACAGACACTCAATAAATACTTGAAGGGAAAAAAAATCCGATCTATCTGAAAAGATCAAGTAGAAGAAGAAGATGCTACATAGCTCATTAAAATTTTACTTCAAATAAATCAAAATATCTGGCTTCATGTTAGGTACAGTAAAAATAAAAGAAAAATAAGGATGATTTTAGCAGATTTAATATTGAATACATATTTTATATAAGATAGAATGCAACACATAATCTTTTAATTAATTTAATTTTCAAAACAAATCTCTGAGGGGTATCAATTTTTTTTTTCTATTGTTGATGAATAAATTGAGGTTAAAAAAGAAAGTCTAAATATGTACCCATTTCCCTTTGGGTCTAACATTTATATTATTTTCACTATAAAATAAAATATAAAATAGCATCACAGATTTGGATCTCCTGGAATCTGAGACAGAAAGGAGTTTACACAACTATACCATTCAAATATATTGGAAACTATAGAACATGGTGAGAAACTGATTAATGTTTAATAGTTACAATATTATATTAGAATTTTGCCAGAGGACAAAGATAATTTATCAAAGGAGTTAGGTCAAGCTCTTGTTTCCAGTATATGACAACTTCAGAGGTATTATTATTATAATTTGTAACGCTTGTTTTAAAGATTTTAAAGACACACACACAAAGAGAGGTATAATTTCACAGAAACCTAATACTTCATCAATACTTAAAAACTTCTAGAAATGCACACAAAAGAACTATGCAAAAAAAGTCTTGATGATCTGAATAACCATGATGGTGTGGTCACTCACACAAAGCCAGACATCCTGGAGTGTGAAGTCAGATTAGCCTTGGGAAGCATGATGATGAACAAAGCTATTGGAGGTTATGGACTTTCAGATGAGATATTTAAATTCCTAAATTAAAGTACTACATTCACTATGTTGGCAAACAGAAAACTCAGCAGTGACCACAGGTTTGGAAAAGGTCAGTTTTCATTCCAGTCCCAAAGAAGGGCAACACCAAAGGCTGTTCATACTATCATAAAATCGTGTTAATTTCACATGCTGGCAAGATTATGCTCAAAATCCTTCAAGCTAGACTTCAGCAGTACATGAACCAGAACTTCCAGATGCACAAGCTGGGTTTCGAAGAAGCAGAGGAATCAGAGATCAAATTGACAACATCCATGGGAAAAGCAAGGAAGTTTCATAAAATCATCTATTTCTGCTTCATTGACTATGCCAAATGAAGTGGATAACAACAAACTATGGAAAATTCTTAAAGACATGGGAGTACCAGACCATATTACCTGTCTCCTGAGAAACCTATATGTGTGTCAAGCAACAGTTAGAACTGGACATGGAACAATGGACTGACTGGTTCAAAATTGGGAAAGGAATATGACCAGGCTGTATATTGTCACCTTGTTTATTTAACTTATATGCAGAGTACATCATGGAAAATTTCAGGCTGGATGAATCACAAACTGGAATCAAGATTGCCAGGAGAAATATCTGCAGCCTCAAATGATATCACTCTAATGGCAGAAAGTGAAGAGGAACTAAAGAGCCTCTTGATGAGGGTGAAAGAGGAGAGTGAAGAAGCTGGCTTAAAACTCAACATTCAGAAAACTAAGATCATGACATCCAGTCCCATCACTTCTTGGTAAATAGAAGGTCAAAAAGTGGAAACAGTGACAGATTTTGTTTTTCTCCCTTGGGCTCCAAAACCACTGCAGAAGGTAACTGCAGCCATGAAATTAAAAGACACATTCATCTTGGAAGGAAAGTTATGGCAAACCTAGACAACATATTAAAAAACAGAGACATCACCTTGCTGACAAAGGTCTGCATAGTCAAAGCTATGGTTTTTCCAGTAGTCATGTACAGATATGCATTTTGGACTATAGAGAAGGCTGAGTGTTGAAAAATTAACACTTTAAGATTGTGCTGCTGGAGAGGACTCTTGAGGTCCTTTGGACAACAAGGAGATCAAACCAGTCAATCCTAAAGGAAATCAGTCCTGAATATTCATTGGAAGTACTGTTACTTTGGAAGTACTTTGGCCACCTGATGCAAAGAACTGACTCGATGGAAAAGACCCTAAGGCTGGGAAAGATTGAAGGAAGGAGAAGGGGATGACAGAGGATGAGATGGTTGGATGGCATCATTGACTCAATGGACATGAGCTTGAGTAAACTCCAGGAGTTGGTGATGGACAGGGAAGCCTGGCATGCTGAAGTCCATGGGGATGCAAACAGTCAGACACTACCTAGCGACTGAACTGAACTGACTGTTGCTAAAAATAAAGCTCTTAAGATTTTGGCCACCTGATGCAAAGAGCTGACTCATTGAAAAAGACCCTGACGCTGGGAAAGATTGAAGGCAAAAGGAGAAGGGGGTGGTAGGGGATGAGATGGTTAGACAGCACCACCAACTCAATGAACATGAATTTGAGCACACTCTGGGACATAGTGAAGGACAGGGGAGCCTAGCATGCTACAGTCCGTGGGGTCGCAAAGAGTTGGGTATGACTTTGAGATTGAACAACAACAAAGAAAGGCATACATGTCTTTAACTTTACAGTTATAAGTGACAAATTTTCTTGTAGGCAAGAAAGCTTGTTTTTAATTTAAATGAAGTATTATACAGATTTCATGGTGCTATATTTCTGATCCTCCCCATGCTAACCTGAAATACAGATTAATGGCACAGGGTTGGTAGACAAGGTTAGAATTTGCATTTTGTGTGTAGTTCTATGAGGATGGCATTTCATTGTCTCATCTTTGCTCCCTGCCTATTGGTGGAGAAAATGTTATCACATGCATATCTTTATGGTCATATGACAGCTTTCCAATACCACAGAAACTGAAAAATTGACACTAGCAAAGCAGTAGGAAGTCAACAATGGTGTCATGGGTCTTGGGTACATCACAATGCCAGCCTCTGAAATGCCTTCCAGCCTGCCTTCTACCATGCATTGGCAGGAAGAAGTGACCTTGGTGAGTGTGAGAAAGTCTGCTGCTGCTGCTGCTGCTGCTAAGTCCCTTCAGTCGGGTCTGACTCTGTGTGATCCGAAGGACAGCAGCCCACCAGGCTCCTCTGTCTACGGGACTCTCCAGGCAAGAATATTGAAGTGGGTTGCCAGTTCCTTCTCCGGAAAGTCTGCTAGGCCAACAGAAGAGATTCTACCTGTTGAAATAGGTCTGCTGCCATTGTGAATATGTCCTTTCAGTTATTAGTAATAAATCTCCACTTGCTTAAGCAAAGACATATTGAGATTTTTATTTTGTTTTTGACAAACTGCTGAAAAATGAATGTACATTGTCTGGAAAAAAGGAAATAGGACACATACTTATTTCAGGAACTAACTCCTCAGGTAGTAGTCATGAGATGAGGCTTACATTAGTGATTGGGTTAACACTAAGGATTATGATGCAAAGAGCCCACTCATTGGAAAAGATTGAGGGCAGGAGGAGAAGGGAACAATAGAGGATGAGTTGATTGGATGGCATGTTTTCATCCAGTAAGTGCCCACAATATACCCACTTCTCCTATTTTGAAAGAAATTGTCAGTTTCTGAATCATTCTTTTTTATTTGAATATGATTGCTTGGCAATATTGTGTTAGTTTCTGCCGTACAACAAAGTGAATCAAGTATGTGCATACACATATCCTCTCCCCCTTGGGCCTTCCTCCCTCTCCACCCTCATCCTACGCCTCTAGATCATTACAGAGCACTGTACTTAGTACCATGAGCTATAGAGTAGCTTCCTACTAGCTATCTATTTAACACATAGCAATAGATATGTTGTTGTTGTTTAGTCACTAAGTCATGTCTGATTCTGTTGCTAACCCATGGACTGTGGCCTACCAGGCTCTTCTGTCCATGGGATTTCCCAGGCAAGAATACTGGAGTGGGTTGCCATTTCCTTCTCCAGGGATCAAACCTGTGTCTCCTGTATTGGCAGGCTGATTCTTTTACAACTGAACCACCAGAGCCAACCTAGTAATATATATATATATATATATATATATATATATATATATATATATTTATATTTATATTTATATATGCCAATCCTAATCTCCCAATTCATCCTATCTTCCCATTTTTCCCTCGCCCCACCCCTTCTGCATCCACATGTCCCTTCTCTATGTCTGTATTTCAACTCCTGCCCTGGAAATAAGTTCATATATACCTTTTTTCTAAATTCCACATATATGCATTAATATATGATATTTAAGTGATTCATTCTTTTAGGAGTCTCCATTCTTCTAGGTTTGTGAATGGGAAAGCACATCCCTCCTCCTCTCTTCTCTTGGGAGAGGCAAAACACCAAAGTGATATTTGCTCCTACAAATTTCTTTCAAAATAATTTCCTGCTTCTTGCTTAGACTGGAGGTATTTTAGGGGAAATAAGAGCCAAGCAACCAATTACATATTTTTTCTTATTATGTCCCATGGGACATGAACATAGCTCTATTTAGAATGCATAACATATTGTTTTTAGCTTGAAACACCAAATGAAATACCAAGAGGGAAAAAAAATGCATTTAATGTCCTGTTACTCTAGCAAAATAATCCATCCATCCTAATATTTCCATTTACTTTAGACTTTCTCCTTCTGCATGATTGAGAGTTACTCCAATTAATGCGCTTTTCATCTTCAGAGTCTTTTACAAACAGTCATTAATTACAGCTATGTGCGTAGTCAGGTAATGATTTAGGATCTCTCAGGGGCTTACTGATTTATGTTTCAAAAGGCATGAAGATTAACAATTCTTCCTTCTGCCACACATAGAAGGTGACTCTTGTCTAAATCAGTGTGCCTGAGAACAATTAGCTTGATAAGAGTCTCATATATAAGTTAAAAGTCTTTTGTCTCTCTTCTTTTTTTTCTTTCCTCCCTCCCTTCTTTCTTTCGTTCCTTCCTGCCTCATTTCCTTCTTTCCTTCCTCTCTCCCTTTTTTCTTTTTCTGTCATTCTGTTCTTAACTACACAGTATGGCAAAGAATCATGAGTTTTTCTCTCCCAGAAGTAAGGATCACATCTATCTGATTCTGTAGCCTGAAGATGGAAGTGAAAGCGATTGATGTCTGTCCTTATCCAGAGATTCCACATTGTCAGGCTATAAAGGAATGCAAGAATTTCAATAACAACAGTTGCTTTTACACTCAGATATTTCATAATTCTATATATCCACTCCATTAGAAAAATTAATCTAGCACCATGAATATTTGCAAGAATCATTGCACTATCTCAATTTATAATAAATGAATCACAAAGACTGGTATGGCATTCTTTAAATTTGCCCAGTGCAGAATAGAGATTGTTGATAATCCTAATGGAAATTATTTCTTAGGGAATCTGATTATCTGATAAATGTTTTCAAAAATAATGTGGTCAGCACTGAAAAGTCAGGGCACTCAACCAATGTAACGTAACAGACCCAATGCAGAGCAAACACAAAGGGCAGTCAACTATCATGACAGAAAATCAAATATTTATGTTAATCACTCTGTAAATGTTTTATGAAAACTGCAGAGTGCTACCATTTAAGTTGTAAATCACTGTATATAAAGTAAAGGGATCAAGATCCAGTCATTAGTTTATTGCTTAAATCTGGGCATCTTAAACCTGCAAAAGCTTTCTTTCCACTCCAGCCCAGTGACACCAAGACACTTATGAATACATTTGGTGCCTCTCTCCTCTTGAGAAATGAAATATTCGCTGCCATATCAGTAAACAAGGATGTCACAGTCATCTGTGATTCCAGCCCTCCAATGTGAGCTGGTGAGCACTAAGGACACCCAGGAAGGAGAAGAGTACCTGTGATCTAGCAGTCAGCAGGCTGCAGCCAGTCCCTGTAGTGAGCCCTAAGGGGAGACAGGATGTTTAAAAACACTGCATACTGGCCCAGGGTAGTTGAGATGCATAAGAAAGGAAGGATTTCAGGGAGCCCTGACTCTTAAATCTTCACATACCTAGAAAAGCACTAAATCCCTTAACTTGAGATATCTGATATTTTCTTTTTTTTTTTTTTTTGGTGTAAATCTTTTTCTTCTTCTTTTTTTTTTTTTTGTTAGTTGGAGGCTAATTACTTCACAACATTTCAGTGGATTTTGTCATACATTGATATGAATCAGCCATAGATTTACACGTATTCCCCATCCCGGTCCCCCCTCCCACCTCCCTCTCCACCCGATTCCTCTGGGTCTTCCCACTGCACCAGGCCCGAGCACTTGTCTCATACATCCAACCTGGGCTGCTGACCTGTTTCACCATAGATAGTATACATGCTGTTCTTTTGAAACATCCCACCCTCACCTTCTCCCACAGAATTCAAAAGTCTGTTCTGTACTTCTGTGTCTCTTTTTCTGTTTTTCATATAGGGTTATTGTTACCATCTTTCTAAATTCCATATATATGTGTTAGTATGCTGTAATGTTCTTTATCTTTCTGGCTTACTTCACTCTGTATAATGGGCTCCAGCTTCATCCATCTCATTAGGACTGGTTCAAATGAATTCTTTTTAAGGCTGAGTAATATTCCATGGTGTATATGTACCACAGCTTCCTTATCCATTCATCTGCTGATGGGCATCTAGGTTGCTTCCATGTCCTGGCTATTATAAACATTGCTGCGATGAACATTGGGGTGCACGTGTCTCTTTCAGATCTGGTTTCCTCAGTGTGTATGCCCAGAAGTGGGATTGCTGGGTCATATGGCAGTTCTATTTCCAGTTTTTTAAGAAATCTCCACACTGTTTTCCATAGCGGCTGTACTAGTTTGCATTCCCACCAACAGTGTAAGAGGGTTCCCTTTTCTCCACACCCTCTTCAGCATTTATTGCTTGTAGACTTTTGGATAGCAGCCATCCTGACTGGCGTGTAATGGTACCTCATTGTGGTTTTGATTTGCATTTCTCTTGGGGGGGGATGCGGGATAATGGGGAAAAAAAAAAAAAAAAAACAAAAAAAGTGATGTTGAGCACTTTTCATGTGTTTGTTAGCCATCTGTATGTCTTCTTTGGAGAAATGTCTGTTTAGTTCTTTGGCCCATTTTTTGATTGGGTCATTTATTTTTCTGGAATTGAGCTGCAGGAGTTGCTTGTATATTTTTGAGATTAATCCTTTGTCTGTTTCTTCATTTGCTATTATTTTCTCCCAATCTGAGGGCTATCTTTTCACCTTACTTATAGTTTCCTTTGTAGTGCAAAAGCTTTTAAGTTTCATTAGGTCCCATTTGTTTAGTTTTGCTTTTATTTCCAGCATTCTGGGAGGTGGGTCATAGAGGATCTTGCTGTGATTTATGTCAGAGAGTGTTTTGCCTATGTTCTCCTCTAGGAGTTTTATAGTTCCTGGTCTTACATTTAGATCTTTAATCCATTTTGAGTTTATTCTTGATTTTTTCTTTAACAATAATCTTTTGATGTTCAAGTTAACTGGTCTTTTTTGCAGAACTTCTATATAACCTGGCTCTTCCCCTCACCTCTTAGGAGCAGCTCTCTCAGGGTTATTTGACATGCTGTCTCTGGGACTTGAAGTCTTAAGAATTCCCATCAAATAAAACAACTCACAACTTTCAGGTTGTGACTATTTTTTCAGTCGACGATCTGACTATGGAACTTCTCTCCTGGAGTCTTGCTTTGTCCTACTCTACTACTTGTATGAAGTGTCACTTTATAAGAAAAGCATTAAGAAACATTAGAAAATGTTCAGGTTTGTCGAGTATCTATGAAGTTGGATTTTACCATTTTAAGATAGATACACTAAGGAATTTGATTATTCAGAGCTGGAAATCCTGGCATTGTCAGTATACATAACATGTGGAAAGTGGCTTGGCATTTTTTAGTCCTGAATTTCCTTCTTTATAAACTGGGAATCTCTATTTTAAAGATTTGTTTTTGAAATTCAACTAATAATTAATTGAAATGTAATAAATAATTGAAATGTACTTGTAATGTTATTGACTTAGTGTATATTATTTCAATAAATGTCCTTTGAGAGAGTGAGTTTTCTTTCTTTCTAGATCAATTCATAAACAGTAGCTGACAATTTCTCTCGAATTAAGATTTTAAATTGAGATTTGGAAGGAAAGTGTTTATACATGTATCCATCTATTTAATGTACTTTCAATTCAGAAAAAGGATCAAATCAATACACTGAAATGTGAATATCCAATATACATATGAGAAAAAATTAAAATATTCTAAGTCAAATATAGATTAACCACAAAATGGATTTATTTTTTATAAATGGAACACTTATCAGTAAGTGTTTAGGAAACTGACAATTTTCTTTTCTTCCTGGGAAGTGCAATGCTTAGTATCTTCTTATAAGTTAATTTGACTCTATTGAGTGTTAGCAAAGTTTCCATTTCCCTTAAGACAACTTACAGAATGAGAGAAAATATTTGCAAACTATGCAATTGACAAGGGATTAATTTCTCTCTCTCTACACACACACACACACACACACAGACACACACACACATATGTAGCTCATACATCTCTATATAAAAAAAAAAAAGTTTTAAAAATGGACAGAAAATCTAAATAGACATTTCTCCAAAGAAGACAGCATGGTGGTGGATAAAAGAAAAAGAAGGGAAAAATCTGTGCAAATAGAACAAAGGAAGGACTGGAGTGAGGACTTCAGGTAAACAGCCCTCCTGGATAACCCAATTTACATAGGGCAGGCTCAGGGGGAGGAGAAAACAACATAAAAAGGGAAGCCAAAATTGAGTAGGGGCTCCTCTTCTTTTCGTGTCTTTTGGGTCGACTTGCCCTCTTGCCTTCAGGATGTATTTTCCTTTGCTTGCCAAATAAAACTGAGCTGTAACACAAAGCTGTAACACTGGTTCATCTGTCACTTCAAATTTTTCCTGCAGCAAGACAGAACCTAGGAAATCACACAGAGCTGTAACACTGGTCTGTCCATTGCTTCAAATTTTTGCTGCAGTGAGACAGAACCAGGGAAGTTACACACTCCTCTAACATTATCATCAGAAAAATGACATTCAAAGTTATTCCACCACTGTGGGACACAATATGGTGGTTCCTCAAAAAAAAAAAAAAAAAAAACACAAAAAACTAAAATCAGAACTTACTATTTGTTCCTTCATTCTTTCAGTCAATC
This sequence comes from Cervus canadensis, assembly GCF_019320065.1. Classification (NCBI taxonomy): domain Eukaryota; kingdom Metazoa; phylum Chordata; class Mammalia; order Artiodactyla; family Cervidae; genus Cervus; species Cervus canadensis. Next base: position 51,340,511 of record NC_057390.1, on the reverse strand, counting down.
ATTCATGTCTGACTCTTTGCGACTCAATGCACTGCAGAACGCCAGGATTCCCTGTCCTTCACCATCTGCTGAAGTTTACTCAAATTCATGTCCATTGAGTTGGTGATGCCATCCAACCATCTCATCCTCTGTTGTCCCCTCCTTCTCCTGCTTTCAATCTTTCCCAGCATCAGGGTTTTTTCTGATGAGTTGGCTTTTCACATCAGGTGGTCAAAGTACTGGAGCTTTGGCATCAGGCCATCCAATAATTATTCAGGAATGATTTCTTTTAGAATTGACTGGTTTGATCCCCTTGCAAACCAAGGAACTCTCAAGGATCTTCTTCAACACCACAATTCAAAAGCATCAATTCTTCAGTGTTCAGCCTTCTTTATGGTCCAACTCTTACATCCATACATGACTACTGGGAAAACTACAGCTTTGACTATGTGGATGTTTGTTGGCAAAGTAATGTCTCTGCTTTTTAATATGCTGTCTAGGTTGGTCATAGCTTTTCTTCCAAGGAGAAAGATTCTTTTAATTTCATGGCTGCAGTCACCATTTGCAGTGATTTTGGAGACCAAGAAAATAAAGCCTGTTACCGTTTCCATTGTTTCCTCATCCATTTGTCATGAAGTGATGGGATCAGATCCTATGATCTTCGTTTTTTGGATGTTGAATGTTAAGTCAGCTCTTCCACTCTCCTCTTTCACCTTCAACAAGAGGCTATTTAGTTCCTCTTCACTTTCTGCCATAAGGGTGGTGTCATCTGCATATCTGGGGTTATTGACACTTCTCCTAGTGATCTTCATTCCAACTTGTGCTTCATCCAGCCCAATATATTGCATGATGTACTCTGCATATAAGTTAACTAATTAGTGTGACAATATATAGCCTTGACATATTCCTTTCCCAATTTTGAACCAGTCTGTTCCATGTCCAAGTCTGACTGTTGCTTCTTGACCTGCATACAGGTTTCTCAGGAGGCAGGCAAGGTGGTCTTGAATTCCCATGTCTTTAAGAATTTTCCATAGTTTTTTGTGATCCACACAGTCTAAGGCTTTAGTGCAGTCAAATAAACAGAGGCAAATGTATTTTCTGCAATTCTTTTGTTTTTTCTGTGATCCAATGGATGTCAGCAATTTGATTTCTGGTTCCTCTGCCTAGTCTAACTCAATGAAACTATGAGCCTTACCTTGTAGGGCCTCCCGACACAGACAGGTCACGATGAAGAATTCTCACAAGATGTGGTCCACTGGAGAATGGATTGGCAAGCCATTTCAACATTCTTGCCTTGAGAACCCCATGAAAAGACAAAAAGCACTACTATATGAACCAGCAATTCTACTCATGGATATCCAAAAAAGAAACTAATTAGAAAATACATGATTGCTAATGTTCATAGCAATATTATTTACAATTGCTAAAGTATGGAAGGAATCTAAGTGTCAATCAACAGATGGATGCAAAAAAAAAAAAAAAACCGGATGGATGTATAACGATGTGTATGAACCAATTTATATTCCTACCAATACTATATGAAGGTTCCTTTTTCTCCACATTCTCACCCACATTTGTTAGTGTCCTTTTGGATGGTAGCCTCTGACAATTGTAAAGTGATATCTCATTTTACTTTTGACTTGCATTTCTCTGATGACTAGCAATACTAAGCATTTTGTCATGCGCCTGATGGTCATTTGCCTTTCCTTTTTGAAAATACATTTATTCATTTTTTTTTTTTTTGGCCCATTTTTAAACTGGGTTGTTAGTTGTTTTGATGATAAGTTTTATGAACTATTTATATATGTTGGATGCTAATTCTTTATCAGTCATCATTTGCAAATATTTTCTCCCATTTAGTAGGTTGTCTTTTCTTTTTGTTTATGGTTTAGTTTTATGTGCAAAAGCCTTTTAATTTAATTTTGTTCCATTTATTTATTTGTGCTTTTATTCTCTTAACTTTAGGAAATAGACCAAAAAAATATTGCTGAAATTTATGTCAAAGAATATTCTGCTTATGTTTTACTCTAGGAGTTTTATAGGAAAGATAAGTTTAGTTTTGGAAGTATTATGTTGAAAAGATTATTTATTTCAGGGAGATAGTATCTAACCACCATAATTAGGCATATCTAGATATATGCTGGGAGGGATTGGGGGCAGGAGGAGAAGGGGACGACAGAGGATGAGATGGCTGGGTGGCATCACTGACTCAATGGGCATGAGTTTGAATAAACTCTGGGAGTTTGTGATGGACAGGGAGGCCTGGCGTGCTGCGATTCATGGAGTCGCAAAGAGTCAGACACGACTGAGCGACTGAACTGAACTGAACTGAGATACATGCTATCGTTGCACTTTACCCAGACCCTGGTGCAAAGAGCCAACTCATTAGAAAAAACCCTGATGACGGGAAAGATTGAAGACAGGGGAAAGGGACAACAGAGGATGAGATGGCTGAATGGCATCATAGATTCAATGGACATGAGTTTGAGCAAGCTCCAGGAGATGCTAAACGACAGGGACGCCTGGCATGCTATAGTCCATGGGGTTGCAAAAAGTCGGACATGACTGAGCAACAACAAGAGCTACTGAACAAAAACAACCCAGACTCTGTGATCTTGTAAAACTGAGAAGGTTATGAAATCCCCCCACCTCTTTTGTTTCAGAAAATGGCTTTTCTTCCTCAAAGGAGTTCCATCCCTTCTTATTACCTAGGAGAAGGTAGGTGGAGGAAGACCTTCCAAATTTCCATTATTTGCCTGATAAATGATTAATCCCCTTGTCCCTGTTGATCAATCAGAACAAAACACTTGTTATCCAAATTTGGTCAAGATTCTTTCCTTCCCCCTGTAAACTTAAAAAATATTCACAACCAAAAAGTTGAAAGTTATGTTTTATTTAGTGGGACTTCAAAGCCTAAGAGACAGCATCTCAAGTAACTTTGAGAAAACTGTGCCAAGGAGGTCAGGGGGGAGCTAGGTTATATAGAACTTTTGCAATAAAGGGCAGGTAGTCTAAACATCAAAAGATTATTGTTAATTAAAGAAAACTCAGATATCTTAGGGCTTCCCTGGTGGCTCAGATAATAAAGAATCTGCCTGCAATGCAAGAGACCTGGGTTTGATCCCTGGGTTGGGAAGATCCCCTGGAGTAGGGTATGGCAACCCACTCCAGTATTCTTGCCCGGAGAATCCCCATGGACAGAGGAGCCTGGCGGTCTACAGTCCATGGGGTCATAAGAGTCAGCACAACCGAGCAACTAAACACAGCACAGCACAGATACCTTAAGCAATGTAGTATTACTCTACCTATTGGAAGATTCAAGAGTCTGGGTTCACTGAAATCATTCCTTTAATATGCACCTACCTGGAGCCAATATTCTACATTTTTATATCCTGAGCTTTTCCAGGGCCAACCAGGAGGTGTAACTGCAGTTTGATGGCTGCTAAGTAGCAGGGATTCTTTCCTCTCTGAGTTCCCTCAGGGCTTACCAGCTCACCAGCAGAGATGGCTGCAATCCCAAATGACTGTGTCATCCTTTGTTTATTGATAGGGCGGGAAATATTCCATTTCTCACCTCAGATCCCTGGTTGTTTGACTGCCCTTCATTGGATGCAGTGCATAACCTGTGTGTAACAGCATCATCTGAGAATAGAGTGGCCTCAGATTAAAAATGTTATCTATTGTTTAATTACACCAATGCTATTTATCTCTCTTAGTGTTCTTTCTATTGTAATAGGCCCATTGCCCTATCAGAATAATCCTCTTCCCCCCACTCCTTGCAATAATCTTTTTAAATAAAGTTTCTTCTTGAAATGCCTAGATTTGTGTTTTGTTGTTGTTGTTGTTTATTTGTTTGTTTTCTTTTTAAAACTGAGAGTGTCATTGACATACAATTGCTACAACAGAATATGAAGAAAGAGAGAATTTGGCCAAGACTGTAACCCTGAATATCATCAATATTTATAGGATACAGCAAGGATGAGTCCAGGAATAATCTGAAAAAGAGTCACTTGAGGAAGACAATGATAATTCGAGACATCTGTATACAAAAGTGAAAGAGGTGTGTATCCCTTGTCAAATGCAAGATTTTATCCTCTTTACAGATGGGAGGAAAAGAGGAGGCTCTAGGAAGAATCAGCTAGTATTTGGCACCTAATATGCATTGAGTTTTGCATGTGCTACAGCAATTAACTCTCACACGAGCACTCACTATTGTTTTGAGTAGAATGTGGGATTTGGAGTGAGATAGACTTGGATTTAAATTTAGATCTGTGACTTAGAGACACTCAATCATTCAACATAAATGTCTAACAATCACAACAATGATGTGTGCGTGCTAAGTTGATTCAGTTGTTTCCACCTCTGTACAACCCTATGGAACTGTAACCCACCAGACTCCTTTGTTCATGGGATTCTCCAGGCAAGAATACTGGAGTGGGTTGTCATGCCCTCCTCCACAGGATCTTCCTGATCCAGGGATCAAACCCCTGTCTCCTGCATTGCAGTTGGATTCTTTACCAATGAGCCACCAGTGACGCCCCACAACAGTGATAATTATATATTAATATATAATACTATATTACACATAATATTGATTAATGTGCTTATTGAACAGTTATTATATTCCAGCTATGATACTAAAAACACAGTCTGCCTCACCTAATTTCATAGCCACTATATGATGCAGCTGTTCTCAAGGCCCACGTTTATCTTTGAAGAAAATGTTGCAAAAAGAGGTTAAAAGAAGATGTTCAAGTTTATGTGACAAATCTGGGATTTGAACCCAGGAGCTCCAGCCTTTCATCCATGCTCCTGATGTCTTCATTATGTTACCACCCCTATAAGGTAACTAACTCCTAAGTTAGCTTGTCTCTCTCTCTTTTCTTTCTTTCTTTTTTTTTTTTTTTGCCTTGTATAAACCAGCTGATAATATGTACCTCAAAGGCTTTTTAGAAGGATTAAATGTGACTATAAAATGAAGCAATCAGCATAATGCCCAGCACAAAGTAAGGTCTCAATAAATGTTAATTCTTAATCTTTTGTAAGTGAGAATCCTAAAGCTCAAAAAAGGAAGACATTCATTCCATCAAGGTCAAACAGGTAGTAAGGAAAAGAATTAAGATTCAAAGCCATGTCTCTTACCCAAAGACTGTTCTTTTCCACCACAGCTTGCCGTCTCAAATGAGCGAGATAAATTGAATCTTGATTAATAAATGAAACAGTGCATTTGCTTTTATCACTCTACTGCTTTGGGAAAGTATTTTCAACCAGTTCTCTTGTGGGAAGGGCAGTGAGACCAACAGGACCTTATGTCATCATGATTGCTTCTCCATCTGGCATGATTGAGTAGGGATGCAAGACTTTGGAGGAAAATCAATTCACTCTCACCTGTCGCCTTTCTGTCCTTCTTAGCCATGTTTTACAACATCTGCTTGCTGCTGTTCCTTTCACGCCCATGATTCTTAATCATTTTTTTTTTCTAGTTTAAAATTACATTCTTCTCTAGGGGGGTCCTCCTTGCTCGTTGCTAAGTAATGCAGTACATGATGTCTCAGCATGTTCTGTTTCTGTCCCTGGTGAGTGGACAGGCAGAGCAGATGTGGCATGCCGTCAGACAGAAACAGCAGGTGGATGGAATACGAAGTGGATTCCACAGAAGACCTGAATAACTCTGGACTTAGTGTGAAAGGGCAACCATTAGGGCCTGAGACTGGTTGCATGTTCATCTCCAGTGGAAGATTGACAAGCAAAACATACTGAGCTTCAAAGAAACTTCTCAATAAAAGGAGCCATCTCAGAATAGAAACTAAACAAAGAGAACAAGAAAGAAAGAAATATCAATTTATAAGAGCTGATGGCATTAAAGAAGCAGCAGTTGAAACTACTAAAGAGGGTTGTAATTTCCTACTTAGTGAATCCATTAGAAGATAAACCTTAAGAAAGATATTTAAAATATTACTGTGCAAATGTGTGTGTGTGTGAGAGAGAGAGAGAGAGAAAGCAAACTATCTCACCCAATTTATTGTCTATGTTCTTGATTTACTTATTTATTGTCTATGTTCCAAACAAGACAGCAAGTTATACAATGCAGAGGCTATAACTTGCCCTTGATTGCTGCTTTTTTTTTTTTATGATAGTAACAAGATGTCTAGCACTGTCCCTGGAACACAGTAGGTGCTGCAAAAATGTCTACTGAATGAATAAATTGATGAGTAATTTCATGAGGAAAAGGACAATCTAGGCTTAAAGAGAGAGTACACATTCTTATGGAATCAGTGAATGACTGAGAGAGAAAAGGAGCTTATAAAGGGAGACTGTGGGTACAAAACAAGAGTTCACCCAGTTCTCCACATTTCATACAGGCTCGCTTTCTTTAAAGACCTGTGAAGTCAGTGAACCAGCTAAGTTGAAGAGGAAGCAAAGACTGTCTCCAGGCTTCCCCAATTATTCACATGAAGGAGCTAGCTGTGGGCTAAATGGAATATTCCCTGGCCTTTCTCAACCTGTCCCTCTCACTCAAGCAGAAGGGATGACATCCTGAATCACATGTAGTGGTCAATCAGAGCACACGTCATACAGTACTGCAATTGTTTACTTCTGTTTGTCTCTCATACTTGATTTTATAATTTTAGAAACTCAGAGGCTGTAACTACATATTGGCTTTGGAATTTTAGAGGCTTCTCAATGCAGACACTCAATCCGTGAATGAATGAATGGATTGAATAAGTGAAGAAATATAAAAAATAAAGTACACTTTGCTTTGTTAGCTTTTCTCAGAAATATTTTCTCAAAATGTGTTTTATAAATTTTTTTTTGGAATATAGTTGATGTACAGTGTTGTATTAGCTTCAGGAGTATAGCAAAGTGAATCAGTTATACATTTACATATATCAACTTTTTTTTAGATTTCTTTTCCCATATAGACCATTGCAGAGTTTTGAGTGGAATTCCTTGTGCTATACAGTAGGTCCTTACCAGTTATCTGTTTTATATGTAGTACAGTATGTATGTCACTCCAAATCTCCCAATTTATCCTCCCCCTCCTCTTGTCCCCTGGTAGCCATAAGTTTATTTTCTACATCTGGTCCTCTACTTATGTTTTGCAAATAAGTTCATTTGTACTCTTTTTTTTTTTTTTTTTTTTAAGATTCCACATATAAGTGATGTGTGCTATTTGTCTTTCTCTGTGTGACTTATTTCACCTAGTATGACAATCTCTAGGTCCATCCATGTTGTTGCAAATTACATCATTTTGTTCTTTTTGCAGTTGGGTAATATTCCATTGTATATGCACACTACATTTTCTTTATCCATTCCTCTGCTGATGGACATTTAGATTGCTTCCACATCCTGGCTACTATAAATAGTGCTGGGATGAACACTGGGATGAATGTATCTTTTTGAATTATGGTTTTCTCAGAGTACAAGCCCAGAAGTGGAATATCTGGGTCATATAAAAGTTCTGGAGCTTCCCTAGTGGCTCAGCAGTAAAGAATTCACCTGCAATGCAGGAGACAAGGAACACAAGATTTCGATCCCTGGATTGGGAAGATCCCTTGAAGAAGAAAATGGCAACCCACTACAGTTTTCTTGCCTAGAAATTTCCATGGGAAGAGGAGCCTGGTGGGTGACAGTCCATGGGGTCACAAAGCATTGGAAACAACTGAGCACACCTGAGCTTTGAGCATAGTAGTTTTATTTTTAGTTCTACAGCTAACCTCCGTACTGTTCTCCAAAATGGCTGTACAAATTTACATTCCCATCAACAGTAAAGAAGAGTTCCCTTTTCACCACATCCTCTCCAGAATTCTTTTTTTTTTTTTTTGGTAGATTTTTTGATGATGGCCATTGTGACCAGCGTGAGGTGATACTTCATTGTAGTATTGATTTGCATTTCTTTAATAATTAGTGGTGTTGAACATCTTTTCATGTGCTTCATAGCCATCCATATATTTCAAAATATAGAATACCAAATAGAGAATCCTGGGAATGTGGCAGAGTAGGATGCACCAAGAACCTGTTTCTACACCTAGATAGCAATTACCATGGCAGAATCTTTCTGATGTAAACATTTTCAAACAAGGGAGTCTGTTTGAAGTCTTGAAACATCCAAGAGAAGGCTTGAATTGTAAATTCTGGTTTGTTGATTTTGTTTAGTTGCTACATCGTGTCCAGCTCTTTGTAACCCCTTGGACTGTAGCTTGCCTGGGTCCTCTGTTCATGAGATTTCCCAGGCAAGAATACTGGAATGGTTTGCCATTTCCTTTTGCAGGGGATCTTTCTGACTCAAGGATTGGACTCCCATCTCCTGCATTGACAGATGGATTTTTTACTGCTGAGCCACCAGGGAAGCCCATAAGTTGTGGTTAATTTTGGTCAATTTTAACTCTTAGCTTGATAGCAGTTATTCATCACTCAAACTCAACACTGTGGCATGTGGCTGTATACATGTTCCTAAATCAGCTTGCAAGGGTCAGAATGAGCAATAAGGATTTTGTCCTTCAAATATCAGGGATCTGTGCTCTGATTACTAAATACTAATCCAGTTGAAGATACAGAGGTGCACCTACTTTGGTGGGAAGCCATTGTTTTAAATTCACTGCCATTGTCATTATATACAATAGTCAAAATGTGTTAACAATCCGTGTCCATCAATAAATGAATGGGTGAGTAAAACCTGGTGTTTACATACAACAGAATATTATCTAGCCTTAAAGAAGCAGTTGTTGTTATTCAGTTACTAATTAGCGTCCTACTCTTTTCGATCCCTGAACTGCAGTATGCCAGGCTTCCATATCCTTTAACATTTCCTGGAGTTTGCTCAAACTCATGAGCAATGAGTTGCTTCTTTGCATCAGATGGTCAAAGTAATGGACCTTCACTTTCAGCATCAGCTTTTCCAATGAATAGTCAGGGTTGATTTCCTTTAAGATTGACTGATTTGATCTTCTTTCAGTCCAAGGGACTCTCAAGAGTTTTCTCCAGCACCATAGTTCGAAAACATCAATTCTTCAGCACTCAGCCGTCTTTATGGTCCAGTTCTCATATCTGTATATGACTACTGGAAAAACCATAGCTTTGACTATATGGACCTTTGTTGGCAAAGTGATCTCTCACTTTTTTTTGTTGTTGTTGTTGTTGTTTTTTTAAATATGCTGTCTAGGTTTGTCATAGCTTTTCTTCCAAGGAGCAAGTGTCTTAATTTCATGACTGCAGTCACTGTTCACAGTGATTTTGGATCCCAAGAAATTAAAATCTGTCACTGATTCCACTTTTTGCCCATGTATTTGCTGTGAATTGATGGGACCAGATGTCATGATCTTCATTTAAATTACCAGAGATCATAACATTCAAAAATCATAGAAGGATGCAAACCAGTTCTGTCCCTAAGAATCACTTACAAACAGAAATGAGTCTCAGTTGTAAGCCAAGCTGTTCAATTGCCACAAAATTTGTCATTATATCCCCTCCATTGTCTACATCATGCCACCCGTTAGAGACAACATTTCATCAAGCAGAAGTGAGAGAGATAGTGGGTAATATTCAGAGTCAAAAACAGCATCATCAGCTACCCCAAAAGAAGTAACAGAATACATGGGGAAAATACTGCCATTCTTCAGGTGAAAAACTAGACAAAACTCTTGATTAGAAAGACTGACAGCTAAGCACCCATCAGATAGCTACCAATGACCCACAGGGTTTGGGTACTCTGAGCAGTCATCTTCTGAACACGAGTTTCAATGAAATCTTGGCATTAAGATAAAAATGTCATCTGGAAATAAATTTTTCACCTTGTTTGAATCAAAATGTCAGTGTGTTTACACATTTTCTGCTTTTGGCTATGTTAAGGGTGGCTTAGTACATGAACTGACATACACTTTTTGGTCTTGCTGCCATGCTAGATCAAGGTCCTATGACTGGCAGTTTTAAAACCAAGGTACCAATATTTTCTATTTGGGAAAAGAATATTTACTTAAAAATAGGCTAAAAAGTTAAATAAATAAGTTTTTCCCTTAAAAATATCTTTAAGATCAAGGTAGGGCAAAGTATTTTCCTCCAGTCAATTTACCAAATGAATAGGCCAAAAGAGAGCAGAAGAAAACTTTGCCTGTGTTCTCTCTCCCTCTCTTTTTTTTTTTTTTTTTTAAATTTTAGGAGCTTAATAGCTGATATGTGTAAACTTTCACCTGGACTTGTCATTCAAAGCTTTGGACTACTGGCCATCTCCACCTCCCCTCCACTCCCCTTACCCCCTCAATACTGACCTATCAGAAGAGGAACTGGGAGTAAAAAGGTATACCCAAAGAATAAGTGATAACTGAACAGTAAACAGAAAGGAAAGCTCATGTAAACTGGGTACTACTGGAGCTTATGTGTCTGTGGGAATTGATGAGTAGGGAAGAATGCAGTGATACAGAAAGGAGATTATGAGAATTCCCCAGAGAAACAGAATTAGCAGGATGGGAGTATGTCTGTGTGTATGTGTGTGTACATATACATAAATGACAGAAGAATAGATATATAGATAATTTATTGTAAAGAACTGGCTCATGTGATTACCAAGACTAAGAAATCCCAAGATCTGCAGGCAACAAGTTGGATGCACAGGAGAGAAAATGTGTAGCTCCAGTTCTAGTCCAAAGGCTTGAAAGCCAAAAAAACCAATAAGTTCCAGTCTAAAAGTCAGCAGCCCCAAGACCCAAGAAAAGGCAATGTTTATGTTTGAGTACGAGGACAGAAGGTTAGTGTTCTAGTTCAGTAGGCATGTAGAAGATGTTTTCTCTTACTCAGCCTCTCTGTTCTATTCTGTTCTATAGTTGATTGGATGGGGCCCATCCACCTTAGAGAGGGCAGTCTGCTTGATTCAGCCTGCTGTTCAGTTGCTCAGTCATGTGTGTCTCTTGGGGACCCTATGGACTGCAGCATGCCAGGCTTTCCTGTCCTCCACCATAGGCTGGAGCTTGCTCTAACTCAGGTCCTTTGAGTCGGTGATGCCATCCAACCATCTTGCCCTCTGTCATCCCCTTCTCCTCCTGCCTTCAATATTTCCCAGCATCAGGGTCCATTCTAATGAGTTGGCTATTCTCATTGGGTGGCCAAATTATTGGTGCTTTAGCTTCAGCATCAGTCCTTCTAATGAATATTTGAGGTTGACTTCCTTTAGGATTGACTGGTTTGATCTCTGTGCAGTCCAAGGGACTCTCAAGAATGTTCTCCAATAACACAGTTCAAAAGCATCAGTTCTTTGATGCTCAGCCTACTTTATTGGTCCAACTGTCACATCCATACATGACTACTGGAAAAACCACCATAGCTTTAACTATATGGATGTTTGTTGGCAAAGTAATGTCTCTACTTTTTAGTATGCTATCTAGGTTTATCATAGCTTTTCTTCCAAGGAGCAAGTATCTTTTAATTTCATGGCTTTGTTTACCAACTGCAGTGATTTTGGAGTCCAAGAAAATAAAGTCTGTCACTGTTTCCCTTGTTTCCTCATCTATTTGCCATGAAGTGATGGGACCAGATGCCATGATCTTAACTTTTTGAAAGTTGAATTTTAAGAAAGCCTTTTCACTCTCCTCTTTCACTTTCATCAAGAGACTCTTTAGTTCCTCTTTGCTTTCTGTCATAAGGGTAGTGTCATCTGCATGTCTGGGGTCATTGACATTTCTCCTGGTAATCTTGATTCCAGCTTGTGCTTCATCCAGCCCAGCATTTTGCATAATGTACCCTGCAAATAAGTTAAGTAAGCAGGGTGAAAATATACAGGCTTGACACACTCCTTTCCCAATTTTGAACCAGTCCTTGTTCTGTGTTCAGTTCTAACTGTTGCTTCTTGAACTGCATACAGGTTTCTCATGAGGCAAGTAAGGCGGTCTTGTATTCCCATCTCTTGAAGAATTTTCCACAATTCACTGTGATCCACATAGTCAAAGGCTTTGGCGTAGTCGATGAAGCAGAGGGAGATGTTTTTCTGGAACTCTCTTGCTTTTTCAATGATTCAACAGATGCTGGCAATTTGATCTCTGGTTCCTCTGCGTTTCCAAAATCCAGGTTGAATATATGGAAGTTCTTGGTTCACGTATTGTTGAAACCTAGTTAGAGAATTTTCAGCATTACTTTGCTAGCATGTGAAATGAGTGCAATTGTGCAATAGTTTGAACATTTTTTTTGGCATTGTCTTTCTTTGGAATTGAAATGAAAACTGACCTTTTCCAGTACTTTGGCCACTGTTGTGTTTTCCAAATTTGCTGTCCTATTGAGTGCAGCACTTTCACAGCATCATCCTTTAGGATTTAAATTAGTTCTGCTGGAATTCCATTACCTACACTAGCTTTGTTTGTAGTGATGCTTCCTAAGGCCCACTTTCCTTCTCATTCCATGATGTCTGGCTCTAGGTGAGTGATCACACCATCTTGGATACCTGGGTCACTAAAATCTCTTTTGTATAGTTCTGTGTATTCTTGCCACCTTTTATTAATACCTTCTGCTTCTGTTAGGTCCATACCATTTTTGACCTTTCTTGTGCCCAGCTTTGCGTGAAATGTTCCCTTCGAATCTCTAGTTTGCTTGAAGACATCTCTAGTCTTTCCCATTCAATTGTTTTCCTCTATTTCTTCACATTAATCACTGAAGAAGGCTTTCTTATCTCACCTTGCTATTCCTTGGAACTCTGCATTCAGATGGATATATCTTTCCTTTTCTCCTTTTCCTTTCACCTCTCTTTTTTTCTCATCTATTTGTGAGGCCTCCTCAGACAACCATTTTGCTTTTTGCATTTCTTTTACTTGGAGAAGATTTTGATCATGGCCTCCTGTACAATGTTATGAACCTCCATCCATAGTTCTTCAGGCACTCTGTCTATCAGATCTAATTCCTTGAATCTATTTGTCACTTCCACAGTATAATCATAAGGGATTTGATTTAGGTCATACCTGAATGGTCTAGTGGTTTTCCCTGCTTTCTTCAATTTAAGTCTACAAATTCAAATATTAATCTCCTCTAGAAATACCCCCCTTGATTCACTGAGAATAATGTTTGACCAAATGTCTGGGCAACCTCTGTCAAATATACACATAAAATAAACCATTACCAGGAATAAATAAGTAAAAAAAAAAAAAATTAAGAATATAAAACCAAAATAAAATACAGAGCACCAGTAGGCAGAGTATTCTCTTATGATTTTTTCCCCAAGTTTCTTAATTTTATCTTTAGATGTTATTTGAATCTTTAATTTATAGATATGTTTTTAAATTATAGACAGTCTATTTTATTCACTTCTATATTTATTCCATTATCTGGTGAAATTCTCTATCTTGTCTTTTGTTTCAGGCTCCTCTGTCCTTGGAATTCTCCAGGCAAGAATACTGGAGTAGGTAGCCATTTCCTTATCCAGGAGATATTGCCAATTCAGGGATTGAACCTGGATTTCCTGCAGTGCAGGCAGATTCTTTACAGTCCGAGACACCGCGAAAGCCCTAGAACGTAAGTAATGTGAGTGAAAGTCTCTCAGTCATGTCCAACTCTGCGACCCTGTGGACTATACAGTCCATGGAATTCTCCAGGTCAGAATTCTGGAGTGGGTAGACTTTCCCTTCTCCAGGGGATCTTCCCAACACAAGGATCAAACCCAGGTCTCCCACATTGCAGGAGAATTCTTTACTAGCTGAGCAACAAGGGACACCCTCACTCTAAGAGTCATTGGTATTTTTGTGTCTTTAATTCTGTTGGGATTCCTATGTGGTACTAGTGGTAAAGAATATACCTGCCAATGCAGGAGATGTGAGAGATAGAATGCAGATTTAATCCCTGGCTCAGAAAGATCCTCTGAAGGAGGAAATGGCAACCCACTCCAGTGTTGTTGCCTGGAAAATTCCATGGACAGATAAGCTGGTAAGGCTATAATCCATGGAATCACAAAGAGTCAGACACAACTGAGCATCTGAACACACACACAATTCTGTTGTCTGGATTTGCTGTAAGTTTTGTCTTAGATGCCATGGTCATCTCTAAACTTCAGTTTTTGTACCATCTGCTTGACAAATTTATTGAATGTGCTGCTCATCTTTTTAGCCACTACATTTAGTATTAGCAGCTGCTTCCAGGAGACAGGGAAATTTGGGGTCATTTATATAAACTTCCTTCTCTCTCATTTGACACCGTAGTTCCTCAGTGCTCTGGGTAGCTCTCCAGTGCTTCCAAACATGTGTTTTAATTTTTGTCTTATTTTTCTAGTTGTTCTAACTGGGGATTTGGAACAAACCAACCTAAGTTTGCTGCTTCTAGAAATGGAAGCTCCTCCATGTCATTTAAAGAACTGATTTGTGTACATCTGTAGTCTTAGCCAAATATGATTTTAAATCTTTCATTTCAAAACAAAGCAAAAATATAGCAATATAAAAAAGAAAGAGTAAATTTGCCAAAGCAGCATTTTTTTGTTTGTTTTTGCTTTTTATTGTCCTACTGTTAGAGAACTATCACTTTGCATGGCATGCTTATAAATTTAGCTCTTGTCTTCTAGAAGTTAAAAACTGACTTTTGACAAAGCCATCACTTTTCTTAAAACATTTTAAACTTATAATGCAGAATTTTAAAAGATTTATTAGTGTACTTATTTTGGTTACACTGGGTCTTTGTTGATGACATGGGCCTTCCCTAGTTCCGGTGAGAGAGGGGCTACTCTTTGTTGTGGTGCTCCTGCTGGTCACTGTGGTGGCTTCTCTTATGAAGCAGGGGCTCTAGGGTGTGCAGGAATCAGTAGTTGTGGCACCTAAAACACAGGCTCAACTGTTGTGGCTCATGGACTTAGTTGTTCCTGGGCATGTGGAATCTTTCCAGATAGGGAGCCTTTGTTTTCTGCATTGGCAGGCAGATTCTTTACCACTGAGCCACCAGAGAAGCCCCCAGTGCAGAATGTTTTAAACAGAGCTATAGTGAAAGGATGATGTTGGTTCTAAGTTATCATGCCAAGTAAAAATCTATAAGGATAACTTTATGCTTATTACTTGTTAGGTGGTCAAGACGTAAGGAAAAATTATGGAAGCCTGGTGGCCTAATTTACGTTATTTATAAATTCAGTGTAACATTATGTCTATATTTTTGATGAATAGACAATGGTAAATGTTGATTTAAATAATAATTTCAAGAAATCAAAAGTCAACTTGTGTATTTCACTCACTTTGTTAAATCTGTATATAATAAATCTTTAAATACTCAGAAGGTAAATGAACATGTTCACAGAAACACAAGCAAATATATACACTCAAAAGAAACTTTCTAAAGTAAAGGGTGATATGAACCCTGGACATATTTTTAATCAAGCACACTGTTAGCCTAAATTGTGTTGTTATTGTTCAATTGTTAAGTCCTATCTGACTCTCTGAGACTCCCATGGACTGTAGCACGTGAGACTTCCCTCTCCTTCACCATCTCCTGAGGTTTGCACACATTCATGGCCATTGAGTCGGTGATGCCCACATTTTAGCTGCTGTTTGCAACCTGAGAGATAAGGATGTCATACTAAGGTGGCTCTTGTGTCATTAATCAGCAGTCATCGATGAATAATTACAGACCAGTAGAATTCACAACTGACTCATGATTTTTAATAAATGTAAACATTTTCAGAGTATCTGCATTCAGAGTTCTTTTATCTGTCACATCATCTCATCGTGGCACACCGAATTAATATTTTCTAAAAGTGCTTGTAGAAACATTTCCCCTCCTTCACTTTCTTTGGCAGTTGTGACCTTATAACTCCCCCAGTATCAGGAGGTAAAGTCTATGACTTTACTCCCTAGAATCTAAGTGTTTTTAAAAATAGAACAAGGAAAAAGTGATGCTTTGGCATCCCTACATTTAGCCAGTTCTTAACTGGCCTGGAAACTTCTGTTTCTTACCTTTTGAAAAACCGGTGGTAGTGCTGTGAGAGCCCCAGGCTACATGGAGAGGTTGGGTGCAGTGCTCTCTTGCTGGCTGCTCCTGAGTTCCAGTCAGTGACAGCGACATCAGCCGTGAGTCAGCCGTATTGTGTGTGCTGCACCGGCAAACCTTCAACTCACTCTGGACACAGCCGCCATTTGGCCCCCGTCACAATACAGAACCCCACTGAACCCGCTGAAGTGAAAATGAAAGTCCCTCAGTCATGTCTGACTCTTTGCTATCCCATGAGCTACACAGTCCATGGAATTCTCTAGGCCAGAATTCTGGAGTGGATAGCCTTTCTCTTCTCCAGGGGATCTTCCTAACCCAGGGATCAACCCCAAGTCTCCCACATTGCAGGCATATTCTGTACCAGCTGAGCCACAAGGGAAGCCCAAGAATACTGGAGTGGGTAGCCTATCCCTTCTGCAGTGGATCTTCCCAACCCAGGAATTGAACCGGGGTCTCCTGGATTGCAGGCAGATTCTTTACCAACCGAGCTATCACAGTAACCAATAGAAATATGAAAAACTGAAACTTTGTTTCTGTTCAGTTGCTCAGTTGTGTCTGACTTTTGCGACTCCATGGACTGGAGCACGCCAGGCTTCCCTGTCCTTCACCATCTCCCAGAACTTGCTCAAACTCATGTCCATTGAGTCGGTGATGCCATCCAACCATCTCATCTTCTGTCAGCCCCTTCTCTTCCTGCCTTCAACTTTTCCCGGCATCAGGGTCTTTTCCAATGAGTCGTCTCTTTGCATTAGGTGGCCAAAGTATTGGAGCTTCAGCATTAGTCCTTCCAATGAATATTCAGGGTTGAATATTATGAAACCCCAGTAAGTAAGATATGTTTTTTGAGATATTACATTTTGGCTGTATTTTGTTCTGCAGCATGAGATGGCTCAAACACATAGGCCTAATAGATATTGTCAATATTAATGTCTTTGAAGAAATAATGTTTTGATCTGTGTTCATCCTAAATAGTCCCTTTGCTCTCTCACACCTCCACTCAGAATATTAGTGTTAGAAAATTTTCATCATTTTGTTCTACTTTGTTTTATAGATGAGGAAACAAGATTTTACAGGAAAAAATGGCTTAAATAGATCTTACTAAAGGGAGTCTCAAACTTCTAATATTCATCTAAATCTCTGCCTCTAATCCTAATTCCAGCATCTGAATGTTATTTTCTCCCCAACCACATGCACAGTGAACTCTCCCCAGATGCTACTGCTATAAACTTGCTGCAATCTTTCCCCCTTACCCTTTCTTTCTCCCTTTTTTCTTTCCTTCCTTCGTCCTTTCCTTCCTTCCTTTTTCCCCTCCTCTCTCCCTCCCTCTCTTCCTCACTTTCATCTTTATGTTTGATTGTATTTATCTCTACTATAACATACTATTTTCTCCCCTTCCCATTGACTACAGGCCAGACTTAGTGACACATTTGTAATGAATACAGTCATTGATAGTGCACAGAATCTAGGCTATAAAGAAGTATTGTGTCATATGTTTTGATTTCTCTCTCTCTAGGAAAACCAGTGTCCATACCTTGAGAGCACTAAGGCAGCCCAAAGGAGAGACCAATATAACAAAGAATTGAAACTCCCAGCCACAGACAGGTGAATAAACCCTTTAGGAAGTGAATCCTTAATTCCCAAGCAAGTCTTCAAATGACCTCAGCCCAGCAGACAGCTTATCTGAAACCTTATGAGAGACCCCAAGCTGGAAACTAACATCTGAACCACTCTCAAACTTCTGATCTCAAGAAACTGTAAGATAATAAATAAAACAACATTGTTTTAAACAACTATATTTGGAGATAATCTGTTATGTGACAATGGATAGATAATTCAGACTTGCCATTTTTTTTATGGTTAAAAAAATTTAAAAAAATATAAGGCTAAGAAAGGCATTTATCTTTGCATGTATATATGCATACTAATTTCTCATAAGCAAAGTGATTTCTAAGGAATCTAGATGTGACCTTTTAAATATTTTTACATGGCTTAATCATTTTTTTCTAAAACTTATATCTAGCCATTATATCATAGCTATTTATGTAATGCTCTATAAATATTCAAGTTTATACTCTATACATTGCAATATCTCCACTGTTATTTCTATCTGTGAATTGTTATTATTTGAATCCCTAACACAAAAACAACATAGATAGTAAGTACTTTTTCAGTGCCTTGTTCTCCAGCAAATTGGATTTAGAAATAGTTATAATTTTATACTCATTGTATTATGGTATGGAGTTCTCATTTCTTTTACTTCTCTTCTTTTTAACCTAATTTATTCAATATGAAAAAAGAAAGTTAAAGTTGCTTTGTAACCTCATGGACTCTAGCCCACCAGGCTGCTCTGTCCATGGTTTTCTCTAGGCAAGAATACTGGAGGTGTAACCATTCCTTTCTCCAGGAAAGCTTCCTGACCCAGAGATCAAACTCAGATTTCCTGCATTACAGGCCGATTCTTTACCATATGAGCCACCAGGGAAACCAGTACATTACCCTACTATCCCTGTGTATAGCTGTATCTATGCAGCAATGGGAATGTGTTTCCTGGTATCATGGCATAATAAAATAAGCACGCTTTGAGATGGAGATAGCTTTGAACATGGATTATTTCTTCAAAAGACAGAGTTGTAAAAAAAGCACATTAGGGCCTCTATTATTATTAATTAATTAGTCATAAAGTGATTGTTTAGTCGCTGAGTCGTAGCCTACTCTTTTGCGATCTCACTGACTGTAGCTCTTCTGTCCATTGGTTATCCCAGGAAAGAATACTTAAGTAGGTTGCCAATTTCTTCTCCAGGGAATCTTCCCAACCCAGGGATTGAACTTGTGTCTCCTGCATTGGCAGGCAGATTCTTTACCACTGAGTCACCAGGGAAGCCCTTAATTAATAGTAGTAGCAGGACTTAAAAACATTTCTCTGATCATCTCTATGTAGCAGTGGTAAAAGAGGAACAATTCTGAAAGGGAGGCAAAAGGATAAAAATGAGTAGGTACTAATTATCTTAAGGGTATTATTCATTAGTAATTTACCATAATAGGTCAAAGGAGAGTGAAAGAGAAAGAGGAACACAGGGTGGAGATAAAACCTGGAAATTGGCATTTATGAAGCACTTGCCAAGTACAAATTCCATTGAAAAATTTTAGATTATTTTGAGTTTTCCTCAAAAGAATCTAAAGAAAAAAAAAAATTAGCCCCAGTTTATGGATGAGGAAGAATATTAGAAAGCCTAGGTGAAATTTACTAGTTCCTACATTGAATTATTGAACTGAATCTAAAACTGCAACAATTTACTCCAAGGCTTCCTCATTTGAATAAAGCTTGATAAGGAATATAGAAACCAGGGCACAAGAAAAATAGTTGAAAGTGCTAGAAATGTTTAACATAGAAAAGAGAAGGTTTGGTCTGGGCAAAGTATCTTCAGGTATCTGAATGATCATCATTCTCAACATAAGGTAGACACAATGAATCTTCACAACTGGAGGTTTCTAAGCTACTAAAATAATAATTTGACAAACAGAATGAAAAGCAATCTTCTTAAGAAGAGACTAGAAATGTGTGGTGGCTCACTTCAAATCTAATAGTTTCCATTTCTAAGCTCTGACAATCTAATGGCTTTGCCTAGATCCCTGGCTTCCCACTAGTAGAGAGATTCATGCAAAGTAATCCACTTCCCAAAGAAGAAACCCAGAGGTGGTGATTGTATCTCAGTGCACTGCTCACAGTACAAATGTGTCCAAATTTTATGCATCTATTTTCTTTCTGTTTTGAATATCAGATGGTTTCTATTAGTCCTTTCATTATTAGTTGTCTGCATCTCATCTTCCAATTTCTTTATGTATAATGAAAGTGAAAGTGAAGTCGCTCAGTCGTGTCCGACTCTTTGCGACCCCGTGGACTGTAGCCTACCAGGCTCTTCCGTCCATGGGATTCTCCAGGCAAGAATACTGGAATGGGTTGCCATTTCCTTCTCCAGGGGATCTTCCCAACCCAGGGATGGAACCCGGGTCTCCCACATTGGAGGCAGACGCTTTCATCCATTCCTTCATTCAGAAGTTTTTTCTTTTTTTTTTTTTTTTGGTCAGTCTGTTCACAACACTTGTCTGTAAAGCTTCATGTATTAAGAGACTGGTAAGAAAGATACTTTGAACTTAAGAAACTCTGCCTAGGAAAGGAGACAGTTACATTAATAAAAAATTGTGATACAGCATGGCAAATTCTATGATTGGCAAAAGCATGCGTGAGAAAAAAGAACAAAGGCACCTAATTGAAACTAGTATCATCAGGAAAGTCTTCAGGAGGAATTAGGACCTGCGTTGAATTATAATAATGGCAGCCCACTCCAGTACTCTTGCCTGGAAAATCCCATGGACGGAGGAGCCTGGTAGGCTGCAGTCCATGGGGTCGCGAAGAGTCGGACACGACTGAGCGACTTCACTTTCACTTTTCACTTTCATGCATTGGAGAAGGAAATGGCGACCCACTCCAGTGTTCTTGCCTGGAGAATCCCAGGGACGGGGGAGCCTGGTGGGCTGCCGTCTATGGGGTCGCACAGAGTCGGACACGACTGAAGCGACTTAGCAGAAGCAGCAGCAGCAGCATAAAGGTGAAGAAGTAGAGAGGATACTTTTCTTAAGGCATTTAGGTGATGGTTGTGCAGGGGCAATGACTTAAAATCTGATCTGCTTTTATTCTGCTGTACATATAGTATGTTTCTGAGATGGGGAGGGTGACAGTAGGTCTTAGAGCAATGATCTCAGCTGCAGCTGATTATGAAACACCTCATCCATGCACCGGAAAGTCTGTCAATATTTGGAGAGATGTCAGGGCTAGGGGTAGGGAAGCTTTTAGCATTTAGTGGATAGAGACCAAGTATGAGCAAAGAGCTGACTCACTGGAAAAGACCTTGATGCTGGAAAAGATTGAGGGAAGGAGGAGAAGAGGGCGATAGAGGATGAGATGGTTGCATGGCATCATTGACTCAAGGGGCGTGAGTTTGAACAAACTCCAGGAGATAGTGAAGGACAGGTAAGCCTGGCATGCTGCAGTTCATGGGGTCACAAAGAGTCGGACACAACTGAGCAACTGAACAGCAACAACAACCCTACAATACACGGAACAGGCCTTCACAGCATGGATTTATCAGATCCAGGATACTTATGCCAAGGTTGAGAAATTCTGTCTTAAATGCTTGAAAATATTTTAAACCTCTCCTTTAAGAGAAAAATTATCATTGCAAACTTTAAAACAAGAGAGTAAGTGGTAAATTCCTCCTGTCTCCTGTCTTCCCCCAGGCCATCTTGAGCTCTGCTGTGGAAACAGTAGGCATTGTATACGGCTCTGCCGAGCTTGCCATTTTTATAAAATGCCTTGGGTTTGCTCTGACCTTTCTGCATGGGAGACAACCTTGCATTCTTAATTCTCCTGTATTCTTTTTTTTAATCTAGGGAAATGTGTTTCTTGATTAAGTACAAGATCAAGTGTATCTTTTTCCTAAATTAATCGTTCTCTTGACCTGAGTGCTCACTTATTTGTTAATGCTCCAAAAGGAAATGTGCATTTCTTAGACTCCATAAATCATATAAACAGACTTTTATATTCACCATTTAAATGGAGATAAATCATGATTTATCTGCCATATTCTTGGTTTGTTCTGTGAATATATGTGAGATACACACACACACACACACACACACACACACACACACTCTGCGGAATGTAATCAGGACTTCAGTATCTCCATTATTTCTTTAGGTTTTTTATTTCTTAATTCATTGTGGTCTCATTTTTACCTTAATTAGGATAATTAGTTGCTCAGGCAAATATCATAATTTAGGATATCAGCATCTTTAAAAAATATCTGAATACTAGAACCATGAAAGGTCAATCTAACTCAAGCCCTGCATTTTCTGAGTTGATTAAAATTAATGTTAACCATTTAATATTTAGTTTACTTAGAAAAGAAAATCACTACTTTAGTATCTTTTGTCATCTTCATTTATCTCACAATTAGTGTATGTTTGTGACTGTGCATAAGCATATACATACATATATGCACATACTATGAAACTTCATTCTGTTTTGGGGTGCCTTTTTGCTATTGTAAGATGTTTAACTCCTTATCGATGAAGACTTAAATAAAAAGTTCAAACATGCATTATAAAATAAAGTGCTTTGTCTCCAAAAGTGACAAAGATGCACCCAGCACATCTTCATTGTCATTAATATAAACTCAAGCCTCTCTCATAAGAATTAAATAAAGGGCTGTAAAATATGTTTTAAATCTTATGCCAAATCAGGCCACATCTATCTATGCTCAGCAGGAAGGAGTATAATAATTGATTAGAGAGGTTGTGATATTGTGGTTTTACAGTGAGACATGTATATTTAGTCTTTGCCCCATTTCTGGCACAGAGCTCAAACCCTTGGAATTTCCTAAGTAATGAGAGCAATAAAGATGTCTTTTGTTAGATTAGTCAGGTGATTTGGGGGTTACCTGAGTATGTGGGCTGATTGCTAACTAACCATGTTGTTATAGCCACGCTTTCCGGGAAACAGACTCACTCAGAAGGACAATGCAGATAGTGGAGTGCAGTTTATTACGCCAGCGGGCCCAAGGTAGAGTCTCCTCTTAGCCAAGGACCCCGTCCAGCATTTGTGAAAATCTTTTATACCCCATGCGTACGTGTCTAAACCCACCACCTGCCCCATGTGTACGTGTCTTAACCCACCACCTGCCCCATGTGTATGTGTCTTAACCCACCACCTGCCCCATGTGTACGTGTCTTAAACAGTTAATAGTCAATAAGCCCGCAGTTACATTCCAACCAGTTAATAATCGATAAGCCTGTGATTACATCTTGACAGATACGAAAAAAAGTTTATGACCTCTCCGGAGACAGGTGTGATTACGGTATGCTTCCTCTTAGGCAATGAGTAGCCTGGATGTGATCTTCAGGATTCCTCTGTCTGGAGGGGGTCTTATCCTCCATTGTCGTCCTCACAGGCACTAAGCAGAGAGTTCAGAGTCCACTGGAGAGGCAGTCGAGCACAGCCAGCACGGTCAGGCCTGAGATGGAGTTCAGGCCCTATGAATTCCTTCTTCAATGTGATGATAAGAAGGGTGAAAATTTCAGTCCCATCCCCAAATTCTGGAAAGAGGTAAGGGGCTGGAGATTGAATTTAATCAACCAATGGCCAATTACTTAATCAAACATGCCTATGTAATGAAGCCTCACAAAAAACAAAAAGGATAGGGTTTGGGGAACTGCCGGGTTGGTGAAAACCTTGAGATTCCTAGAGAGTGGTGTGCTCAGACAGGGTATGGAAAATCTGAGATCTTTCTCCATATCTTTGCTTATGCATCTCTTCCATTTAGCTTTTCCTGAGTTACATACCTCTTTATAATAAACTGGCAAACTAGTAAATAAGATTCTTCCCTACATTTTAATCCTCTCTAGCAAATTATTTTTTTTTTTTTTCTAGCAAATTAATTGAGCCCAATGAAGGGGTGCTGAAGAATTGATGCTTTTGTTGCTGGTGAAGACTCTTGAGAGTCCCTTGGACAGCAAGGAGATCAAACCAGTCAATCCTAAAGGAAATCAACCCTGAATACTTATTGGAAGGACTGATGTGAAGCTGAAGCTCCAACACTTTGGCCACCTGATGTAAAGAGCTGATTCATTGGAAGGGGACAACAGAGGATGAGATGATTGGATGGTTATCACTGACTCGATGGGCATGAGTTTCAGCAAACTTCAGGAGATGGTGAAGGGCAGGGAAGCCTAGCATGCTGTAGTCCATGGGATCTCAAAAAGTCAGACGTGACTGAACAACAATAACAATGACGGAGTCATTGTAACCATCAATCTGCAACCAATCAGTCAGAAGCCCAATTGGAAACGTAGGCTTACAATTGGCAAACTTCTGGCACTGAGCCCTTAACCTGCAGACTCCAGGTAGATAGTGTCAGAATTGAGTTGAATTATAGGACATGTTCTTGGTATCTGAGAATGACTGGGTATTGTGGGAAAAACTCTTCCACACATTGTAATTGGAATGAGAATTATCAGACATTTGCTGTGGGCTCCAGAGTGATGAGCACAACACAAGGGCCCTGCATTTGTCAAACCTATGTTAGTCCATCAGGGGACGGCTGAGTGCTTGACAACAGATAAAAGTGTTAGTGGAGTCAGTGTTTCAGTTGTGAAAATGAGGTCATTAAAGTCGAGGAAAAAGGAATGAGCATTTCCGGGCATTCTGTATGTGTACTATATGTGTTGTACTATATGTGTATACCTTCTTATCATCCCATGGTGAATTCTTTTGGCAATCAACCCACTTCTCAGGTGCATCCTCCAAGTCACCTGATTTACCTCACAAAAGACATCTTTATTACTCTCTTGGTGGTGGTGTTTGGATTGCTCTCATCACTTAGAAAATTCCAAGGGTTTGAGTTCTGTGCCAGAAATTGAACAGATTAATGCCACATTATAAAATCATGGGGCTTCCCAGGTGGCTCAGTGGGTAAAGTATCCACCTGTAATGGTGGAGGCACAGATTTGGGTTCTATGCCTGGGTTCAAGAAGATTCTCCTGGAGGAGGGCATGGCAACTCACTCCAATATTCTTTCTTGGAGAATCCCATGTACAGAGGAGCCTGGCAGGCTACAGTCTATAGGGTCACAAAGAGTTGGATATGACTAAAGCAACTGAGCATGCATACATGCATAAAATCACAGCCTGACTAGTCAATACTACTTCACAAAGCTCTTGAGATCATCATCATTATCAACATTTCAAAGATGGGAGAAACTAAATTTTGAAAAGCAAACATATTCAGATAATAAGGGCAGGGCTTGAATTCAGCTGGGTTTACTTGGCTTTGAATCCCATTATAGGGCTTTGGACAATTAAAATTCCTTTAGGATTTGTGTTTGGTTGGGAACGAGGAAAAAATTGAGAGTCATGGGGGTTGAGAAATAAGGCCGTGACTTTGCACTAAGTTTTGAGACTAGGAGCTATTTGTAACCATTTATCACAATAAATCTTACAAAATATTTGATCACCCCCAAACTAAACACTCTACCCATTAGCAACGATTCCTTGTTTTTCCCTAACACTTCAGCCCTGTGTGCATGTGTAATAAGTCACTTCAGTCATGTCTGACTCTTCGGGACCCTATGGACTGTCACCCATCAGGCTCCTCTGTCCATGGGGATTCTCCAAGCAAAAATGTTGTAGTGAGTTGCCATGCCCATCTCCAGGGGATCTTCTCTACCCAGGGATCAAACCCACATCTCTTATGTCTCTTGCATTGGCAGGCGGGTTCTTTACCACTAGCGCCCTAAGTGACCGCTAATCTACTTTCTTTGGTAAAAGATTTGCATACTCTGGACATTTCGGTTGAATAGTGCCATATGATATGTGGCCTTTTTTTAAGTAGTTGCTTTCACTCAGCATGTTTTAAAGGTTCATATATGTTACAGCATATATGAGTACTTCATTCCATTTCAGGTGAACAATATCTCATTTTATGAATATTTCACATTATTTTTCATCTGTTTTTCAGTTGCTGGATATTTGGGTTGTATCTACTCTTTGGCTATTATGAATAATGCTATTATGAAAATTCATATACAAGGGTTTATTTGTATGTGTGTGTGAAATTATGGTTTCATTCTCTTGGTTATAATAATAAGGGATAGGATTTTCAATTTATAAGGCAATGCTTTGCTTAATTCTTACAGGAACTGCCAGACTGTTTTCCAAAATAGCTGCACCATTTTGCATTCCTACTAGCCTTGCATGAGAGTTCCAGTTTCAGTATTCTCATCAAAACTTGAATGTAGCCATTCTAGTGTGTGTAAAGTATTCTCATTTCCAAAATTGATAGCATTATTGAGTATCTTTTCAGATATTTGTTGGACATTTGTATATCTTCTTTAAATTACTTTTGAAGCTTATATACAATGTTACTTATAAAGGACTTGGAGCACTCTGTGTCTGGTATATAATAACCTTTCTATTAAAAAAAAGTAGTTTTTCCTGTTTCCTTAATTATGAAATTTATCTTCAATAATCACTTTAAGTCTTAGGAGGCTTTTAAGACTTTAGAGGCAATAATTCATTAGAAATTACTTAACTTTCAGTAGCATGTTCCTACATTTAAAGGTTTGTTCAATTCAATATACTCAATTTTAAGATCAGTATAATGTATAAACAGTAATTAAAATAGGCATAAATATTAATTGCTCACATCTAAATTTTGTTGCAAAATTGTTACCTAGTGAAATTTTATGGTGATATTTTACAAGTTGAGATAAAACGGTAGCAGCTATCATCCATATCACATGTATTGCCATTTTGTACAGAAATCCCTTGAAAACTGCAACTTATCCCTTTTAAAACTTTCCAGAGAAGGATATACCTTATATAATAGCGATGATGATTATTCTTTTGTGTTTATTGATCATGCACCTAGAATTACGCTAGGTCCTTTACTTCAGCTTGGGCAGTTAATATTGACAAAGATCCTATGTGGTACACTTGTTGTTGTAGCTGTTGTTTAGTCACTCAGTTGTGTCCAGCTCTTTTGCAATCCCAAGGACCTCAGCCCCACCAGGCTCCTCTGACCATGGTAATTCCCAGGCAAGAATACTGGAGTGGGTTGCCATTTCCTTCTCTAGAGGATCTTTCTAACCCAGGGAATAGAACGCACATCTCCAGCATTGCAGGTGGATTCTTTACCACTGAGCCACCTGGGAAGCCCCTATAAGGTAGATATTAGTAACCTAATTTTACAGTCTTGGGATTGTGATGTAGAGGATTAATTTGCTCCTTAATGCCACACAAACCTTAAAAAAATAAATGTCCCCATTAGGCAATGTCTTTCCTTCTCCTAACAATCCAGATTAACTATTTCAGCACATACCAAATTCATTATCTTTCATATAGACTTTCTTAATTTAATCCACAGAATCATAAATAAAATAATTCAATAAAAGCTTCATTGAGCCTTTTATTAGACACCAGATGACACTTTTATGTTGTGGACAAGAGAGATATTTAACATTATGACCTCTATGCTGGTGTAAGAGAGAAACTTGCCAGAAGTGTGAAGATGGAGATAGTGTATTGATATCAGAATAAAGTAAGGGTCATTTTAAGCTCCAAAAAGGATAGCATCAGTGCCGGCTTTCTTCAGGTTTGTATCATTAATGCCTACACAGTTCCTGGCAGAGAATGGGTGCAGTAGCTCAGGTTAATTTGAATTCAATATTTTTTTTAAAAATCCAATGATAAGAGAAAGGATTGATGCTTATGAATTTGAATTAGTACCAAAAGATAGATTTTAGGCCAGGAAAGGCAAAAAGAAGGAAAAACACTTGAAATACATTCTCTCTTTCTCTAACATACACACACACACACACACAATGGCAGAAAGTCAAAGGAGTTATTTTTTGATCCTATATAGTTTTGAATGACTGCAGAAAAATATGCATATTTGACTCAAAGCCAGAAAACGAGGCTACCAAAGTGTCTGAGGTTAGATCAGGAAAGGTCCTGTATGTCAATTTTCAGGATTTGGGTTTTATCCTGCAGGCTATGATGAATCATTAAAGTGTTTTTTAGCAGCAAACTGTGAAAGATGGCATCTATGATTTAAAAAATCATGCCGGTAATCCTGTAGAAAACAGATTAAAATAAGCAGTTTTATTTTAATAAAATAAAATAAACAGAGAAACAGTTTAGGGAAACTGAATGGTAATTGTCTTAGTTTGGCTGCAACAATAAAATACCAAGGACCCTGTGGCTTAAAAAACAGACTATTTCTCACAGTTCAGAAGGCTGAGAGATCCAGATCCAGGTATTGGCAGGTTCAGTTTTTTGTTGAGGACTCTCTTCCTGGCCTGCAAATGATCACCCTTCTCACTATGTCCTCAAATGGCAGAGAGAAAATCCTGGTCTCTCTTCCTCTTCTTATTAGAGCTCAAATCTCACCTTGGGTCTCCTCCACCAGGACCTCCTCAGTCTAATTAGCTCCCAGTGCTCTGTCTGGGAGGGAGAAATCATCTCCCCTTTCCCTATTGAACTATTGTGGCTGACCTACTAATAAAATGGAGACAAAACAGATGAACAGGAGAAAAGGAACACACTTTAATAACCTTGAACTTAATATACCATTCAAACCTAAAGTCCCAAACCTGCTGACTTTTGAGGGCTGGACCTTCACAACTTATATAAAACATTATAAAGAATTTTTTTGTTTGTTTATTTCTGTTTTCTTCAGTAAAGATGAGAGAAAACTTTGTTCCTTGAGAGAGGTAGGAACACAGTATGGCATCTATCTGTGTCAGAGTTGTACCCTAGCTTTACCTATGGATTCTAATTTAAAAGAATAGCAAAAGCTGTGATAATTACAGATACACATTAGATTGATTTTTTCAAGAACAGTATAGCAAAAAGTCTGTTTTCATATAACTTCACCAAATTATTTTTTATAACATTTTAAATTCTTAAACGGGTAGTCAACAGCTTTGTTATTATCTTTAATGGTTAAATTATTTTCATATGATTATTGGTAATTTTATGTCTTTCACTGAAATTTTCCAAATGTTGTCTTGACATTTATCTTTGGATACAAAGCATTCTTCATATATTTTTATGGCAACCTTTTCATACAATGGAAATAACTATTCTTTGACTTTTTATTTATTTTTTGATTTTGTTTCTATTTTTGGGCACCTATGAATTTGATATTTTTCTTGAGTATTTTGGGTTTCATGATATATATTTTTAGTAAAAACCCATAGTAAGTCTAAGATTATACAAATATTTATGTAAATTACTTACAAGACATTTTTATTTTATTTTACACTGTAGTATGGGATAAACAATCCAATTTATTTATTTTCTAAGTGTTAAGTCTATTTTTTTGAAGCCCAATTACTGAATGCATTTTACCAACTCAGCTTATAATTTCATCTTCAAAGACTATTTTTGTTTTTATTTGAGCCTCTTCTATCTTCACTTCTTAAAGATCTTGCTATCTTCTGAAGACTTCATCAATACTTGGTAATTTATCAATATAATAGAAGAGTGGGGAAATTTGATCATGGACACAAATGGGGCAAGAAAACTCTCACAAGCAATAAGCAGCCTTTCCCAAACTGTATCCAGAATGAAGACTCACCAGTGTGATAAATAATAATAACCATTAGTGTTTTCTCAGGGCAACAGCTCTCATTTTACAATTAGATATACTAAGGCTTAGCCTTATATATACTAAGATATACTAAGGCTTAGATATACTAAGGCTCCCCTGATGGCTCAATTGGTAAAGAATCTGCCTGCAATGCAGAAGACCAGGGTTCAAGAAGAAAAGGGGACGATAGAGGATGAGGTGGTTGAATAGCATAACTAACTCAATGGACATGAGTTTGAGCAAACTCCGGGAGATAGAAAAGGACAGGGAAGCCTGGCATGTTTCAGTCCAGGGGTCATAAAGAGCTGGACATGACTTAGTGATTACACAACAACAACAAGGCCCAGAGAGACAAATTAATTAAAGTAGCTCTGCCGAAATCATGTCAACTATTGGAATAACTCTTCCAAATATTCTGATAAGATGACAAATTAGGGGTATTGGGGTACACAAGGCAAAATCTCATAAATGAAATAAAAAAGAACCAGTAACTTTTGATTGACCCTTATATTAGAATCTTGCAATCCATCCATCAGATTAAGCTCTTCCAGCCTTCACAGTCTATTTCCTCAGTAGCCTTCATATATATGGGTGTTTGATAGAATAGCAACAATCTCTGTGACACTAGGAAAGTTGGTCTCTCTGTCATTCATCTAATCCGTTATTTTAAACTTCACTTTGGTCAGCTAGTCAGCACAATATTCCTTTAAATACACAGTTATAGCCATTTACAAATTCTGTGTTTCCAGCTAATAAAATGTTCTTTAGCAAGCAAATATAGTACATCTTGCCTGGAGAATCCCATGGACAGAGGAGCCTGGAAGGCTATAGCCCATAGAGTAGCAAAGAGTGGGACATGACTAAAGCAACTTAGCACATAGTACATCTGTATAAAATAAATCTTAACATTTTTCACTTTTTCTGTAAACAGTCCTCTTTTCTAGTATCACATTTACCTGGGTTTCTCCATTTCCTGTATCCCTATGAAGCAATTTTTGTTTATTTTATTTTAAAATAACCATTTTATTAGTCTCTAAGATATCCTGATTGAATGACAATTTGTATATTCATTATTATATAACATGTTATTTCTCTAATACCACTTATTCAATACAGAATATATACACACAAAAACTTGCTAGAATAATAGATGGTTGTGGACTGGATCCTAAGACAATTAAAGGTTGTTGGCTGGTTCTTTTCAAAGTGAACAAGTAAGTGAATCAATGTAAATCTCCTGGAGAGGTCTAGTGGTTGCATCTGGATATAAATTATGTCAAATGTTTCCATCAGAAACTTGGATGAGGACATCCTTTATAAGGTGATTGATTTTATTGCTGGGAAAAGTAAGGTAAGGCAAAGCAGAAAAGTAAGGTAAGGCAAAAAGAAAATGAATATAGTAAATATGAATAATTATTTCTTAGAAAGATCATTTTTAAAGTAGATAAAATAATAGTTAAGAAGCAGAAAGAATTTACAAATTCATCCAAAAACTGAAAATGAGAAAATAAAAAGGATTATGGACTTTCTTGGAACCCAACATTGGATATTCTAGTTTCTATTATTTGTATGCTCTGTTGGGGTAATTTTCTCTTAATCAAAACTGTAACTGATATGATAGTAGAGAAACATTAACTTATTTAAAATAAATATAGATGAGATAAGGGTTTCTAGAACCAACAATGGAATTTTTTTTTAAACAGATTGCTTTTGAGTAGTATCTGAGAAAAGGGAAAAGATGATGCTCTGTACATTCAAGTTTGTGCTGCAAGTTTTATTTTCCCCTAAGTCAGTATTAGCCCATTGCTTCAAATATGTCTTTAGATATATTACCAAGTTATATCAATTATATCAGTCAATTGATTACAAGACCCTTCATTAAGAATGAAAAAAATATGTTTCACTGTAACTCAGTTCTTTAAAGGTACATAACATGTGTCCCATTTCTTTGAAATTTCTTCAATCAATTCTAGGTGATTTGACAATTTCACTTTCATTTAGTTGCATTGCTATTTGTGTACAGTGAAAATTGTGTTAGTGATTCTATGTGTGTATCTCAGAAATAGAATTTAATTTCTACTTGTGGGTACTACCTTTTCTTATATTCTACATTGTTCTTGGCAGTTGATTTACAACAAAATGTGGGTTCACTATCATTCCTCCAACAACAAAGATTTGTTTCACTCATATAAAATTCATATTGGACTGCTTTTTTTTCTGAACCCTGCTGCATAATCAAAGAGACATTTCATTTTAAGAATGACTTATAGTGTAATCTTTGTGATGTCATTTTAAATGGCAATTAAACTCAAAGCATGTAGTAACAATGAAATACATTAAACAATTGCATTGAAAAATAAAATAGGAATGATCAAGTCTGTGTATCTGCAGGCTTTGACAACTATTTCATGACTCCCAGTTGGCTGACAGAGATTATAAGACATACTGATAATGAGATAAAAATCAATTTTGTGTGTGCTACTTGCAAGAGAATGTGCATCTTAAAATCAATGAAATACAAATCATATTTTTCTTTCAACCCACTGCCATCTTCAGTATTTAGTCCTTCCAGTTAGAAAGGTTAGTTAGTCCATAAAAAGAGAAAACACACAAACAAAAAATAAATAAAAAGAAGATTTTGCTTTTGCTATGTTTGTTCAGAGAGTATATTTATAGATAATTTACAGGAACATCAATGGCTAATGATGTTATCAAGATAGCAACATAAGTCATTCCAGATTACAGTCCCCCTCACAAGAATATCAACTATCCATAGACAAACACTGCTATGAAAATTCCGGAGTCTCCAGGTGTGGCTGAAGACTCCCCCCCCCTCCCAACCCCCCAGATGGCAGGGATAAAGAAGGACCACATAAGTGTAGAAGTGTGGCTACACACGGGCCACATGTAGTCTCCACCAGGTCAAAACAGTGACACCAAGAGGGCTCCCTTGGTCTTATGGTTTCTCCAGTGAGAAAAGAGACCTCAGCAAGGACGTTTGGCTCCTCCAGTATTGCAGGACACTTTCTAGGAGGCCCACTCAGTCTTGCCTTATGGCACTCACTGCGGGAATTTGTGGGGCTTAACCACTGGGCATCAGCAAGAGACAGAGAGAGTTTGGGGCTTACAGTAACTAGTGCTCGGACATTGGTAGTGTACCTGCTGGCAGTGCCACACAGTCAGAGATTCCAGCCAGAGGCTCTGCGCATTTTCAGAGCTGAGCTGCTTCCCCTGTCTGACAAAGGAGCTCATTTGGCAGTCATACCTGATTTGGGTCCCCAGTCAATGGACCATCCTAACTGGAGCCCATTCTACCACTCTGCCTGGACAGGGAAGCAAATTTTCAGCCCCACCAAACTGCTGAACACAGCTTTTATTCCCACCCATTCAGGAATCCTAGCCAGAGAACCTGGGCAGTTTCAGAGCCCCCCGCTATAGCTTCACTCAGGCAGGGAGCCAAACCATCAACTTTCCCAACAGTAGAGCCTTGGCAGTGATCACACATAACCACTGAACCTGAATAATGACCCTGGGAAGCCCTGAAGCCCTCCCTATACCTCTGCCCAACTACATAGCCCAGCCTACAATGTTACTTAGCAGTGTACATCCCTGACTGATTGCTGAACACAGCCTGTGGCCTCATTCAAGAGGAATCTAACTAATCATAGGGCAGTCTCAGCCCCACCCAACTGCAAGATATAATTAGAGGCCATTCTCAACCAAAAAACCTAGCCAGCAATCTTGAACAGCAGAGAAGGACAGTCAATGACCTATCTGATTACAAAGCCCAGCCTGTACTCCAGCTTCCAACTTCAGGAAAGAACCTATGGCTCCAACTGAATGTGGAGACCAGGTCGCAGCACCACTAGGTAATAGAGTACTTGAGACCCATCTAACCGGGAGCAATGGCAGAGTCAAGCTATTGCCCTCCTCATCAGCAGAGCTGGAACCAACCACTGGTACCACCCTGTCAGGGAAAATAGGCTATGCTTTTGCCTGTCCAGAACTGACTGCACAGTTCAACTGGTGTCCCCACCAGAATGTGGAGTACAGACAGCAGCCCAGCCTGATCAGATAGCCCACTCAGTAACTTCATTTGAACATAGATATCATTCACTGGTGGCGCTAGTGGGAAAGAAACCACCTGCCAATGCTGGCAGATATGAGACTTGGGTTCAATCCCTGTGTCAGGAAGATCCCTTGGAGGAGGGCATGGCAACCAAGTCCAGTATTCTTGCCTGGAGAATCCCAAGGACAGAATAACCAGGCTGGCTACAGTCCATAGGACCACACAGAGTCGGACATGACTGAAGTGGCTGAGCAGGTACATCAGTCACTGAGTCCGCCCAATTGAGTAGCACAGCTAGTGGCACATACCCTGAACTCAGAGCATGGGCTGTGCTCTCAAGCAACTTGGGTCCCCATAGCAAGCTGTTGCAAACCACAGATTAACTTGGGTCCCCATAGCAAGCTGTTGCAAACCACAGATACTGCCAGCTGACTGTTCAGAACCCTAAACTGCTCTCATTTCATTCTTTTACATGTAGCTTTCCAGTTTTCCTAGCACCACTTATTGAAGAGAATACCTTTTCTCCACTGTATAATCTTGCCTCCTTTGTGATAGATTAATTGACCGTAAGTTTGCAGGTTGATTTCTGGGCTTCCTATACATGTGTGCATGCTCAGTAATCTCTGACTGTTCACAACTCCAGGGACTGTAGATGCCAGCCTTCTCTGTCCATAGGATTTTCCAGGCAAGAATACTGGAGCGGGTTGTCATTTCCTCCTCCAGGGATTTCTATCCCTTTCCATTAATCTATATTTCTGTTTCTGCACCAGTATCATGCTGGTTTTTGATTACTGAAGTTTGTAGTACAGTCTGACAACAGGGAGCTTGATTCCTCCATTGAATTTTTTTTCTCAGGATTGCTTTGGTTATCTAGGATCTTCCATGCTTTCATGTAAATTTTAATGTTTTTGGTCTAGTTTGATGAGAAATGCCATTGGTAATTTAATAGGGATTGCATTAATTTGTAGATTGCCTTGGGCAGTATAGTCACTTTGACAATAGTGATTCTCCCATTCCAATAAGATGATATATCGCTCCATCTATTTGTGACATTGTTGACTTCTTTTATTAACATTTCATAGTTTTCAGATTACATGTCTTTTGCTTCCTTAGGTTGGTTTATTCCTAGGGAGTTTATTCTTTTTGATGTGATTGTAAATTGAATTGTTTAATTTCTCTTTTTGACCTTTCATTATTAGTGTATAGGAATGGAACAGATTTCTGTGTATTATTAAGTTTGTATCCTACAACTTTACTGAATTCATTTATCGTCTCTAGTAGTTTTCTGGTGACATATTTAGGATTTTCAACGTGTAGTATCATGTTATCTGCAAATAATGAGAGGTTTACTCCTTCTTTCCCGTATCTGGATTCCTTTGACTTCTTTTTCTTCTCTGATTGCCATGGCTAAGACTTCTAAGCCTATGTTGAATAATTGTGGCAAGAGTGGACTTCCTTTTCTTCTTCCTAATCTTAGAGGAAATGCTTTCAGTTTTTCAACATTGAGAATAATGTTTGCTGTGGGTTTGCTGTATATAGCCTTCATTATGTTGAGGTAGGTTCCCTTTATGCCCACTTCCTGGAGAGTTTTGTTTTTTATCATAATTGGGGGTTGGATTTTTTAAATTGATTAATTAATTTTTGGCTGGGCTGGATCTTTGTTGTTGCATAAGGGCTTTCTCTAGTTGCAGTGAGCAGGGCTGCTATTCATTATGGTGCCCAGACTTCTCTTTGCAGTGGCTTCTCTTATTGTAGAGCACAGGCTCTAGGGTGTGTGGGGTCAGTAGTTGCAGATGTGTGCTCAGAAGTTGTGGTGCATGGGCTTAATTTCCCCATGGCATGTGGAATCTTCCAAGACCAGGGACTGAAACTGTGTCCTCTGCATTGGTAGGCAGATTCTTTACCACTGGACCACCAGGAATGTCTTGGGTGTTGGATTTTGTCAAAAGTGTTTTTGCATTTTTGAGGTGATCATATGTTTTTTATTCTTCAGTTTCTTTGTCTGGTGGATCACATGGATTTGTGTGCACATATTGAAGAATGCTTGCATCCCTGGGACAAATTCCACTTGATTATGATGTATGATCTTTTTAATGTATTGTTGGACTCAATTTGGTTGGATATTATCGAATATTTCTGTGTCCATATTCATCAGTGATATTGGCTTGTAATTTTCTTTTTGTGTGGTATATTTATCTGGTTTTAGTATTAGGGTGATGGTAGCTTTGTAGAATGAGTTTGGGAGGGTTCTTTCCTCTGCAATATTTTAAATGATTGCAGAAGGATGGTTATTAAATCTTCTCTGAAATTAGAACATTCCAAACTTCAATACACTGAAATAAATTCAAAAGGGATCAAAGATCTAAATACAAGGCAAGACACTATGAAACTCTTAAGGGATAATGTAGGCAGAACACCCTTTAGCATCAGTTGCAATGTATTTTTGATTCACCTGTTAGAGTAATGAAAAAAAAAATGGGACCTAATTGAACTTAAAAGCTTTTGCACAGCAAAGGAAATTACAAATGAGACAAACAGACAACCCACAGAATGGGAGAAAATATTTGCAAATGAAGCAACCAATAAGCAAATTGTATTCAAAATATGCAAACAGCTCATGCAGATTTTTGTCAAAAGCAAGCAAACAAACAAATAACCCAATCAAAAATGAGTGGAAGACCTAAATAGACATTTATCCAGAATAAGACATACAGGGGGCCAACAGGTGCATGCTCAACATCGCTAATTATTAGACTGAAGCAAATCAAAACTACAAAGAAGTATCACTTCACACTTGTTAGAATGACTGTCATTAAAAAGTTTACAAACAGTAAATGCTGGAGAGGGTGTGGAGAAAAGGGAACCCTCCTATACTGTTGATTAGAATATAAATTGATAGCGCCACTATTGAGAATAGTATGGAGATTCCTTAAAAATAGAGCTATCTTATGATCCAGCAATATCAATCCTGGGCATATATTTGGAGAAAACCATGGTCCAAAAGGATATATGCATCCCAGTGTTCTTAACAATGCTGTTTACAATAGCCAAGACACAAAATCAATTAAATATCCATTGACAGATGAGTGGGTAACAATGGAATATTACTTAGCCATAGAAATGAATAAATTTTTTAAAAAGAGATTAAAATAATTCCATTTTCAGAAACATGAATGGGCCTAAAATTTACCATACTAGGTAAAGTAAGAAAAATGTCATGTGATATTGCTCAAATGTAGAATATTAATTTTTGAAAAAAAAGATACACATAAAGTTATTTAAAAAACAGAAACATACTCACAGATATCAAAAATAAACTTATGGTTACCAAGGAATAAATGTTTGGGGAAGGGATAAATCAGGAGCTTGGGATTAACATATACACAGTATTATATATAAGGCAGATAGCCAGCAAAAACACTATATAGCACAGGAAATCTACACTATATTCTGTAACAATCAATATGGGAAAAAGTTTTAAAAATATATGTATATGTATAACTGAATCACTTTTCTGTACACCTGAAAGTAATACAATGTTGTAAAACAACTGTATTCCAATAAATAAGTTTTAAAAATAATTTTAGTAGACTATAACACAGAAAACTAAACAAAATTAGGAAATTAATTAGGAATTAAGAAATTAAGTAGCAAATTAATGCATGAAAATGTGAGAAATTTGAAAAAAAATAGAAATCCTCAAAACATAAAAGGCAGAAATGTAAGTGCTGAAGAGTATTATGACTAAATAAAAGAATTCAGTAGAGAACCTCAATATCAGACTCCCACCAACCAGAAGAAAGAAGCAATGATTTAGAAGGTAGGACCTTTAAAATTATTCAAACAGAGGAGCATAAAGAAAAAAAAAATGAAAAAGACAAAATCTTATGGGACTATGGTACACTGATGAAACAAACCATATACTATTTTGGGACTCAAAGAAAGGAAAGAGAAAGTCTACAAAAAGCAATAATGCTGAAAAATTTTCAACCTGGGGAGAGATATGGACATCCACATTCACAAGACTCAAAGAACCTCAAAGAGGTTGAACGTTATGAATGATTTTTTTTTTTAAAGCTATACTAACATGGAATTTAGAAAGGTGATAATGATAACCCTATATGCAAAACAGAAAAAGAGACACAGAAATACAGAACAGACTTTTGAACTTTGTGGGAGAATGTGAGGGTGGGATATTTCAAAAGAACAGCATGTATACTATCTATGGTGAAACAGATCACCAGCCCAGGTGGGATGCATGAGACAAGTGCTCCGGCCTGGTGCAGTGGGAAGACCCAGAGGAATCGGGTGGAGAGGGAGGTGGGAGGGGGGATCGGGATTGGGAATACATGTAAATCCATGGCTGATTCATATCAATGTATGACAAAACCCACTGGAAAAAAAAATAATAATAAAAAAATAAAAAAAATAAAAAAAATAAAAAATAAATAAAAAGAAAAAAAAATAAAAGCTATAAATTTTTTCTTTGAAAATATACACATGATATACAAACTTTTAGCTATTTTAACTAGGACTAAAAAGCAAAATCACAAATGAAAGAAGAGTCTCTATAAAGGAGACCACAGAAACACAAAGAATCCCGATACTATTATAAATATACATATATATGTATATACCAACAAATTGGATAATCTGGAAAACAACCTAGAATACATGGACAAGTTTTCAAAGCAATCTTGAGGCAGAATTAAGCTGGAGGCATCACACTTCCTGATTTCAACTATTATTGCAAAACTATAGTAATCAAAATACTGCAATAAAAACAGACAGAGTCATGGAACAGAACAGAGAGTCTAGAAACACATGCGTATACAGTCACCTAATGTTAGACTGGGAGCCAAGAATAATCAATGGGGAAAGACAGTCTCTTCAATATATGGTTCTGGAAAAATGAATACTCAATGCAATGGAAAGAAGCTAGACCCCTTACATCACTCACAATAATTAATTTGAAATGGATTAAAGACTAAAATATAAGACATGGAACCACAGAAGTCCTGGAAGAAAACACAGAGTAAGAGCTCCTTGACGTAGGTATTAACAATAATATTTTTTCAGTTAACACTAAAGTCACCAGCAACAAAATAAGCTTGCTTACATCAGACTAAAAGGCTTCTACACAACAAAAGGATCAATAAGCAAAATGAAAAAGCAATCTATGGAAATAGCTGTAATGGGAGAACATATTTGCAAGTTATATATATTACAATGGGTTAAAATCCAAAATATATGAGTAAGTCATAAACTCAATAGCAATAAAATAATATACCAATTTAAAAAATAAGTAAAATATCTGAAAAGGCATTTTTTCCAAAGTTTCTATTCAAATAGCCAATAGGTTCAGGAAAATGTGCCAGACATCACCCTTCATCAGGAAAGTGTGATTCAAAACCACAATGAAATGTCAGCTCACACCTGTTAGAATGACTCGTATCAGAAAAACAAGAGATATCAAGTGTTGAGGTTGTGGAGAAAAGCAAATTCTTATGCTATTGATGGGAATATAAATGGATATAACCACTCTGGAAAACAGTATGGCGGTTCCTTAAAAACTTAAAAATAGAAACACCATATGATTCAATCATTCCATTTCTGAGTATATATCCAAAGGAAATAAAAACAGGATGTGCATTCCCATATTCATTGCATCATTATTCACAATAGCCAAGACATGGAAACAACAGCCATAAAATATGAAAATCCTCCCATTTGTGATAAAATAGATGTATCCTGAGTGCGTTATGCTATGTGAAATAAGACAGAGAAATATAAGTACTGTATGATCTCACTTCTGTGTGGAATAAAAAACAAACAAACAAATATATAAGCAAACTAGTGGATTGGTGGTTGCCAGGGTGAAGATGAGGGCACAGTGGGGGAAGTGGGTGAAAAGCATCAAAAGGTACAAACTTCCAAATATAAGGTAAGTAATTTCTGGGTATGTAACATACTGCATGGTTACTATAGCTAATAATACTTTATTGTATATTTGAAAGTTGCTAAGAGAGTAAATACAAAACCTTCTCAACAAACACACACACATACCCTTGTGACCATGGACCTGTTAACTAACACTGTGGTAGTCATGTTGCTATATAATATGTCAATTATATCACAGTGACGGTGACAGTGTTAGTCACTCAGTCATGTCTGACTCTTTGTGACCCCATGGACTGTAGCCTGTAGGCTCCTCTGTCCACGGAAGTCTCCAGGCAAGAATACTGCAATGGGTTGCCATTCCCTTCTTCAGCCAATGAATAATAAAAAATAAAATACAGGAATGTCTAAATTCAACTATCTCATGACATGGAATTTCACTTTATTTCCTATTTGTTATCCTTAGTATTTGTACTTGATTGATGGAAAGTTTGGTCATGGATTGTCAAGCTACAGTCAATTTCCTTCTATGCTTTTGTGTCGTTGAAGAGCTATGAATGGATTTTACTTGCTTACATCTTTTAACAGTTGAGAAAATGCAAAATAAGGAAGACATTTTTACCTATTATAAAATTTAGATATATGATATACAAATTTTTGAATATATAAATATATAAATTTTGATCTAATATGAATTTTACTAAATTCAAATTTTAGTATACATAAAAAAGTTTTATTGGAACAAAGCCACATACATTTGTTTATGTACTATCTGTGAATGCTTTTGCATTACACAGAAGAGTTGAGTTGTTCCAATAGAGATCATATGTCCTTGAAATCTTAAACTAATCCATTCTAGAAAAAAGTTTGTAGATATCAGCTCTCTGTTAACTTTTATGGCCTTTATTGGTTTTGTCCAAATAATATTGTATCTGAATGATAGTTTGGATTTTCTTTTTAATTTTCTGATTTCAAATTAGAGAAAGTACCCCCTTTAAAATTTTTACCTAATTGTGTCCAAGTTTATTCATTTCAGTACAGTGAAATCTGCCAAAGTGTTTTTTTGCCTCTTTCTTGGAACTCTTACTTGTAATTTTCTAAATAAACTAGAATTATCGTAATCACTTCCTCTTTAACCCAAGAGGTATTTAGAAAGCTTTCATCTTTCTGGATACTTTGGGTGGTTTGATTTTTTTTTTTTTTAACTTTTTTATTCTTTTCTTATTAATCAGACTTACTTTGCTCTGAATTCAGAAAATGAGGTTTGGATAATTTATAATCCTGTAGAAATAATATATGATACTTTTTTGAAAATGAGGAATTTGAAAAGAATTTTCAGTATGCATTTTCATTGATATATATGGAGTTAGATTTATATATTAATTATATGCATTATATGCCTGTAATCCTTACTTAAATTTTGATTAACTCATCTCTCAAAAGTCTATGACATTATTTTAAGGTTATAAGTAATCTTATTTTCATATCAGGAGTTTACACACAGAAACCATTTAAAAATTCACTCACTGTATATTTTAGGAGGCCTTAAACTGTAGCAGACCAAAAAAAAAAAGAGAGCTTCTGTTCTCAAAAAGCTCCCATGATGGGAAATATTTTATGGAAATCAAAGCAATGTAAAACAAGAGCAGAAGAAAATTTTCCATTTCATTTCTAAAAAAGGATAAATATAAGATACTATAGATCTCCTGGTAGCTCAGCTGGTAAAGAATCTGATTGCAATGCTGGAGACCCTGGTTCGATTCCTGGGTCTGGAAGATCCCTTAGAGAAAGGATGGGCTTCCTACTCCAGTATTCCTGGGCTTCCCTGGTGGCTCAGACAGTACAGAATCCACCTGCAATTTGGGAGACCTGGGCTCGATGCCTGGGTTGGGATCCACTGGAGGAGGGCATGGCAACCCACTCCAGTATTCTGGCCTGGAGAATTCCATGGGGGTTTCACTTAGTTCTTCTAAGTTAGTATTAAAGGATAAGTATAAGATACTATAGGTATGCCTTGGGTGGGTTTATTCTAAGGACATTTTCCCACTGTGTTTTTATCTTAGATATTATTTGTATTTGAATGGTTTGGTTTCCTTTTGTATGGTTCTGTATGGTTTTCTACTTAGTGTGTGTGTGCTGGGGAGAAAGTGATAGCTAGGAGAAGCAAAAGTGTGAAGGTGTTAAGGGAGGAGAGAACAGGAAACTGCAAATGAAAGGAGATAAAGAGGGTTGGAGTGAACAGAAGAGAAAAGAGTGGCATGAGGTACCCAAGGCTGGTCCTCTGTCTGGAGGACAGAGTACTGAGGATTCTGCATTACTTCCTAAGAGACAAGGGAGGATTTTAAACAAGGAATACCATGGTCCTATTTAAAATTTCTCCCACTTCAAATACATTTGTTTTCTTCAGTGGAAAGGATGATTTGGAGAGGTTGGGCAAGATTGCATAGAGGAATAAAATTCAGGATGCCAAACTCTACCACTATTTACGAAAGGGAGGTATTTGCTGTTTCTGCTTGCAAACTTGAAATCTATCAGTTTTAAAGTTAATGTTATGATCTGTTTTGCTTGTTTGTGTCTGTAGTGAGTTCCCCTTGAATTTCCCTTACATTTGTCTGTATCTCCAGAGTCATCATTATTTCTTTAAAAAGTATATATATATGTGGGTGCATATTTTCATTTTATGTGAATAGCATTGTGTTACTTATTGATTGTATTTTGCCGCTTTTAACCGCTGCCTAATTCTACACAATGTCCATCCATCTCATTTTACAGTTTCACTCTCTTAATCATGTACAACCAGGGTGTTTCAAGCTCTCTCAAATGACAAATAATGTCACAGTTATTATAGTCATGTATACATAGAGTTACTATGTATATAGTACATATAGTCATGTATGTTGTTTGATGGAGCTATGTGAGCTTGTCTTTGTGATATACATCCAGAGCAAATTTCAAGAACCTGTCTGCGATAGGAGGAGTTGGTTGGATCGCATCATTGACTCAATGGACATGAGTTTGAGCAAACTCCATGAGGCAGTGAAGAGCAAGGAAGCCAGGCGTGCTGCAGTTCATGGCGTGGCAAAGAGTAGGACATGACAGAGCAACCAAACAACAAATCAATAGTATACATGTCTGTCTCCAGGCTGTCCACCCTGGTTTACCTTCCAAGAAACATAAATGAAGATCTTTATTTCGTCACAGTTCACCAAACCTTCATATTATTAAGCTTCTAGTTTTTAAATATATTTAGTATAAAATGATAACTAAAATTTTTATTTTAAATTCTGAATGGTGGGGCAAATTAAGGGAGTAGCACTGAAATATATACATTATCATGTGTAAAATAGATAGCTAGTGGGAAGTTGCTTTATAACACAGGGAACTCTGATGCTCTGTGATGACCTAGAGGGGTGAGATGAGGGAACTGGGAGGGGAGCTCAAGAGAGAGAGAATATATTAATATGTGTACTTACTGCTGATTCACGTTGTTGTATGGCAGAAACCACCACAATGTTATAAAGCAAGTATCTTACAACTAAAA
Organism: Cervus canadensis; assembly: GCF_019320065.1. Taxonomy (NCBI): domain Eukaryota; kingdom Metazoa; phylum Chordata; class Mammalia; order Artiodactyla; family Cervidae; genus Cervus; species Cervus canadensis. Next base: position 51,297,887 of record NC_057390.1, on the reverse strand, counting down.
ATAAAAAAGAAAAGTTTTAAGCATTACCAAGTCAGAAAGAGCAAGGATATTCTTCTTTGCTTTTTGCCAAGACATTCCTGCTCTGATACATTAATAAAAATGATCTTTAATTGTTTCTTACAAAAAAATCCAAATGTACCTAAAACTACAGAGATGAGTAAAATGCATCCTCTTCAGTTAATGGTTATTTACATTTGCTTTATTTGTGTTGGTTTTTCCATCATTTTGCTGAAATATTTAATTAAAATCCTAGCATATTGATTTCCATTTCCTGCTGTAACAAATTACTAGAAATTTAAAAGCTTGAAATAGCACAGATTTATAATCTTATAATTCTGGTGGTCAGAAGTCCAAACCGTCTCACTGGGATAAAATCAAGTTACTGGAAGAATTCTGCTCATTTCTGAATTCTCTAGAGAGATTTTATTTTCTCACCTTTTCCTGCTTCTCTAAGCTGCTCCCATTCCTTGGCTTCTGGTCCCAATCGATTTTTAAAGCTAGCCATGACTGATGGATTTTTCTCATACCACATCACTGACACTGAATGTTAGTGTCATTCTGTCTCATACATTCAAAGCATCCTTGTAATTAGGTCGGGCCCATTCAAACAATAGAGGACAATTTCCTTATTTTGAGATCACCTTCTTATCAATCTTAATTCTATCTACTACCTTGATTTCCCTTTTGCAATGTAACACACTATGTTACAGATTCCAACAATAATGATGTGAACATCTTCGAGAGGTCATTATTCTACCTAACACACTTAGGTATCATCCGTCAATGATTCATTTCTAAAGTTTAAGGATACTTTTTTATATAACCACAATACCAGAATTGTGTCCAACAAGTGCTGCTCTTTGTTTCTTTATTTTTTAAAATCAAGAGCCAAAGAAGATCTGCTCACTGCATTTGGTTGTTTTAATGTCACTTAAGCACTTATTGCAATCTTTTTTTTTTTTAATTTTTTATTTTATTTATTTTTTTAATTAGTTGGAGGCTAATTACTTCACAACATTTCAGTGGGTTTTGTCATACATTGATATGAATCAGCCATAGATTTACACGTATTCCCCATCCCGATCCCCCCCTCCCACCTCCCTCTCCACCCGATTCCTCTGGGTCTTCCCACTGCACCAGGCCCGAGCACTTGTCTCATGCATCCCACCTGGGCTGGTGATCTGTTTCACCATAGATAGTATACATGCTGTTCTTTTGAAATACCCCACCCTCACCTTCTCCCACAGAGTTCAAAAGTCTGTTCTGTATTTCTGTGTCTCTTTTTCTGTTTTGCATATAGGGTTATTGTTACCATCTTTCTAAATTCCATATATATGTGTCAGTATGCTGTAATGTTCTTTATCTTTCTGGCTTACTTCACTCTGTATAATGGGCTCCAGTTTCATCCATCTCATTAGGACTGATTCAAATGAATTCTTTTTAATGGCTGAGTAATATTCCATGGTGTATATGTACCACAGCTTCCTTATCCATTCATCTGCTGATGGGCATCTAGGTTGCTTCCATGTCCTGGCTATTATAAACAGTGCTGCGATGAACATTGGGGTGCACGTGTCTCTTTCAGATCTGGTTTCTTCGGTGTGTATGCCCAGAAGTGGGATTGCTGGGTCATATGGCAGTTCTAATTCCAGTTTTTTAAGAAATCTCCACACTGTTTTCCATAGCGGCTGTACTAGTTTGCATTCCCACCAACAGTGTAAGAGGGTTCCCTTTTCTCCACACCCTCTCCAGCATTTATTGCTTGTAGACTTTTGGATAGCAGCCATCCTGACTGGCGTGTAATGGTACCTCATTGTGGTTTTGATTTGCATTTCTCTGATAATGAGTGATGTTGAGCATCTTTTCATGTGTTTGTTAGCCATCTGTATGTCTTCTTTGGAGAAATGTCTGTTTAGTTCTTTGGCCCATTTTTTGATTGGGTCATTTATTTTTCTGGAATTGAGCTGCAGGAGTTGCTTGTATATTTTTGAGATTAATCCTTTGTCTGTTTCTTCATTTGCTATTATTTTCTCCCAATCTGAGGGCTGTCTTTTCACCTTGCTTATAGTTTCCTTTGTAGTGCAAAAGCTTTTAAGTTTCATTAGGTCCCATTTGTTTAGTTTTGCTTTTATTTCCAATATTCTGGGAGGTGGGTCATAGAGGATCTTGCTGTGATTTATGTCGGAGAGTGTTTTGCCTATGTTCTCCTCTAGGAGTTTTATAGTTTCTGGTCTTACATTTAGATCTTTAATCCATTTTGAGTTTATTTTTGTGTATGGTGTTAGAAAGTGTTCTAGTTTCATTCTTTTACAAGTGGTTGACCAGTTTTCCCAGCACCACTTGTTAAAGAGGTTGTCTTTTTTCCATTGTATATCCTTGCCTCCTTTGTCAAAGATAAAGTGTCCATAGGTTCGTGGATTTATCTCTGGGCTTTCTATTCTGTTCCATTGATCTATATTTCTGTCTTTGTGCCAGTACCATACTGTCTTGATGACTGTGGCTTTGTAGTAGAGTCTGAAGTCAGGCAGGTTGACTCACAGAACTAGACCAAAGAATTTCACAATTTGTATGGAAATACTTATTGCAATCTTATTGTTCTTCAAGAAATTGATTTGTTGAAAGGAGTGAATCCAACCTTCTACAGAAAATCCCACTTTATATATTTGTTGTAATGATTCATGATGTTGAGGTAATTGTAGCTTCTTTAAACCTCAAGCTAGAGCTAAACACCTAAAGAGATTCAAATTCAATGTATTTGGTGAAAATATCTGTTTTTTTCTTCTATATATTTCACTTTGTATCCCATTGGGAAGCTCATAATAGTTCCACACTCTGTTGTACTGAAATGAGGTTTCAACATTCATTCTTTTGTTTGAAACTTGCCTACTGTCAGCAGCTATGAAATTTTATTGCCTCCACTCTGCCACTGATGGAAATCTTGGTGCATTTTTTAAAGATTACCCACCTGGTCATTATCTATGAGGGTCATATTGCCATCATTAAATTAGGCTATTTTGTCTTAAGTAGACTTTCCTGGTGGCATTTGGTCTCATCTATGCTATATTTTTATAAAGCTTGTCTACAGTTTTTGGTAGGTGGCTAGTGCCTTTTCCTATATTTCAATGCTGTTACAGCTTTATCTATTTATTTACTGCTTTTGACATTTTAATGGAAATTTTTGAAGGAGGAAGACTAAGTTGGATATTCATATCATTTGCTGATGATTTTATCTGTAGAGACCCAGATGACATATTTCTGATAATAATGTCTATTGATTATGAGCAAATATAGAAAAATCAACAGCATGATTTTAGTAACTCAAATATGTGTGAAGCAATCAAAATAGAAAAATGTATATTCATTTTAATGGAGAAGGAAATGGAAACTTAGTCCAGTATTCTTGCCTTGAAAATCCCATGAAGAGAGAAGCCTGGTGAACTGCGTTCTTGGGGTCACAAGAGTCGGACAAGACAACAACTGAACGATGAATGCATTTTAAAATAGCAGTTCAAATACATAGTAGATACATATTGCTAATATTCTGATAATGTCTAATGCATGCATGATTGATGAACTCCTTCCAATTTGTGACCTCTCCTCAGGAGACTATGGACTTTAGAGTAGAAACCATGACTCAAGGAATACGATTTTGAATTTGGAATTTCAATGGGATATATTATCTAAATTAATTCATAATCCCTAGGTTATGGAAGTGCAAATGAAAATTAGTACTTTAATATTTAAATGATTCATAGAATGAATTACCTTTTCAGCAGCAAAATGTTATCCTAGGGGTGTAAAAATATGTACTATAGTTTCACAAATTAACCTTTTTTGTCCATAAATGGTTTTATATTAATTTTATTATTCAATAAGTATTTTGTGTGTCTATGTATTTTTTTTTTTTTCTGTTTTGCTGCTATATTTTATGGGTATAGCAGTAAGAAAAGTAGTTACTATTAAATTGTTCTTATAGAGTTTATAATCAATTCTGAGAAGATGGATCTGATTTTCATCCTCTCTGGTGGCTCAACAGTAAAGAATTTGCCTGCAATGTAGGAGTCACAGGTTTGATCCCTGGTTTGGGAAGATCTCCTGGAGAAGGGAATGGCAATCCACTCCAGCATTCTTGCCTGGTAAATCCATGGACAAAGGAGCCTTGTAGGCTACAGTCCACGGGATCACAAGTGACTAAATCAACCACCCACCACCTGGAATAAGATAGGGGTATTTTTGGTATTGAGGGCAGTTCTGCTCTTTGGAACAAGTGAAGAGAGAGCCTGTATATTTGTTCTTATTTCTTTATCTGTGAATAATAGAAAACACTAAATGAACAGTGGCTTACCCAAAAAAGAGGTTTATTTTTGTCATCTTGAGGTTCAGTTCAGTTCAGTTGCTCAGTCATGTCTGACTCTTTGTGACCCCAGGGACTGCAGCAAGCCAGGCTTCCCTGTCCATCACCTACTCCCAGAGCCTATTCCTGATGTAATCAGTCCAATTGCTGGTATAACTGTCTTCCACTTTAAGGATTTTAATGATCAGGATTCAATCAGGGAAGTAGAAACACTAGCAATTATGATTAAGGGATATATAATAGGAATTAAACAGGATATAATTTTGGAAAGAGCTGTGAAGTAAAAATTTCGGAGAGTGTCGGGGGGATGATGCAATTTATCTCTGACCAATCAATCTGAAAAGTCAGGCATGTCGAATGGCTAATATGATCCTGCAAAGAAAAAGCTAATGTGGAGGTCTATAGAAAATTCTATTTCTGTGTTACGTTCTCTGTGGGTCTATTGCCATGCTTCTCTTGGAAGGCCTGGATCTGCTGTTGGCTAGAAAGGATGAGCATTTGGGAAGATCTGGACATGAAATAGAGGAGAGAGGGGGCTTGCACCTTCCCATCTGTTTGTCACAATGCCTGATCTTGGTGACCATCAGAGAATAATGGCTTCTGCCTCAGTGTCACCCCCAAAATGTCCTGCAAATTCTTCTTTGGAAAACTATCCCAGAGCCTTCCAGAGAGTGTGATTCTGGAGAAAGAACTAAACTAAGTCTACATACATCATGTGAAATGCCAGACTGGATGAAGCACAAGCTGGAATCAAGATTTCCAGGAGAAATATCAGCGACCTCAGATATGCAGATGACACCACCATTATGGCAGAAAAGAAAGGGACTAAAGAGCCTCTTGATGAAGATGAAAGGGGAAAGTGAAAAAGCTGAATTAAAACTCAACATTAAAAATCTAAGATCATGGCATCTGGTTCCATCTCTTCACTGCAAATAGATAGGGAAAAAATGGAAAGAGTGACAGACTTTATTTTCTTTGTCTCCAAAACCACTGCAGATGTTGGCTGCAGTTACAAAATTAAAAGACACTTGCTCCTTGGAAGAAAAGCTATGACAAACCTAGACAGCATACTAAAAAAGTAGAGACAATACATTGCCAACAAAGTTCTGTCTAGTCAAAACTATGATTTTTCCAGCAGTCATGTATGGATGTGAGAGTTGGACCATAAAGAAGGCTGAACATCGAAGAATTGATGCTTTTAAACTGTGGTGTTGGAGAAGACTCTTGAGAGTTCCTTGGACAGCAAGGAGATTCAACCAGTCAATCCTAAAGAAAATCAATCCTGAATATTCATTAGGAGGAGTGATGCTGAAGCTGAAGATCCAATACTTCGGCCACCTGATGTGAAGAAATGAGTCATTTGAAAAGACCCTGATGCTGGAAAAGATTGAAGGCAGGAGGAGAAGGAGATGACAGAGGATAGGATGGTTGGATGGTATCACTGACTTAATGCAAATGAGTTTGAGCAAGCTCTGGGTGATGGTGAAGGACATGGAAGCCTGGCTGGCTGCAGTCCATGGGGTTGCAAGGAGCTGGACACGACTGATTGACTGAAAAATAGCAAAGCAGGAGGTTGACATGGGTAGAATATTGTGAGAGAAATTTAAGTAGTAAGATAAAGAAGGTAAAATAGTAAAAATTATGTGAGATTTTAGTAAAAAAAGAGGGATTATCATATATATTTTAGAGGTAAATGCAGATAAAGAAAAATATTAAGTATTAGAATAACAAATTATGAGTTAGCTACTTTTGGTTTGCTTCTCTGTTTCAATCTATTTTTCATTACATTATTGATAAAACAACAATAATTTGAATTCAGGACTATTTTGCCTTTTTCAGACAGGCATGTTATCTGGGTGAGTTTAAGAAATGAGCCCTGAAATACTGGATTGGGCAGTGATGGAGTATGCATTCCTAATGCATTTGGCAATTGCTCTGAGGGAAATTACTTTGTTCTTACTCAGACAGATATCATCCTGTTCTCCCTAAATAAAATATCTATAACCAGTCATTTCTGTGTGAAGAAGAGGGACGGTCAGTATTGAATAAGAAGTATATATTGTTGAGATTTATTAAGAAGAGAGTTAAGCGTTGAAGAGACACACACTGGTGCAGTTTTTTTCCCTGGTAGCTCAGCTGAATTTTGCATTCAGAGATCCAATTGGCCTTATCATGTCTATCCAAGGATGCCATATTATTAGGAAAATGCCTATGGCTTCTAGGAGAGGAGGGTGGAAGTTTGCAAGCCAAGAACTAGAGCTTTAAAAAATAAAAAGTTCTCATAGGAAATGCCATTAAAAGAAAATACCCTCCAGTAAAGATGTGTTTCTTCGCACAACCATCTGGCAGTGTTCCATATTGTGCTTTCTGAAGAATATCTCACAGGGAAGAGAGGAATGAAATAGGTACAGCTCCTACCTGTGAATTTTTTTTTAAAGAATAATTTCATTTTATTATTTATTTATTTTTGCCTGTGCTGGGTCTTCATTGCTACTCAGGCTTTTCCCTAGTTACAGCAAGTAGGGGCTACTCTCTAGCTGCAGTGCATGGACTTCTTGCAGTAGCTTCTCTTGTGGAACACAGGCTCTAGGGCGTGCATGCTTCAGTAGTTGCAGCACATGGACTCAGTAGTTGAGGTTCCTGGACTCTAGAGCACAGGCTCAATATTTGTGGCACAAGGGCTTAATTGCTCCATGGCATGTGGGACGCTTCCCAGACCAGGGATCAAACTCATGTCTTTTGTACTGGCAGGTGGATATTTTATCACCGGGTCACCAGGGAAGCCCCTCTACCTGTGAATGTTAGGGAAACATAATTTAAGCACTAATAAATTTTGTGCCAGAGAATTCTCTCCTTCTATAGAAAAAGAATCTATATTTGACAGCTGGATATGTGTCTGCCTGAAGACTACATTATCCAGTCTCCCTTAGTGTTGGATGTGGTCATGTAATCAAGTTCTGCTAAGGAAATAAAAACAGAAGTGGTGAGGGTACTTTTCAGTATTTGCCTCTGAAGGAAGATGGCTCACTCTTTTCCCTTTGCATTTCACCTTCTGGTTAGGTGCAAATGCAGGTTATCCTCAGCCAAGAGATTATGTTAGAAAAGGATGCCAATCATACAGATGATCTTAAATTTAAAAGAATCTGGATTCTTGTGGTAAGGGCCACAAATACATTCCCACTGCTCCCATCAATAATTGGAATCTTTTCTACATTTCCTTGAATGTAGGATGGCCCCATAGTTGGCCATAAGCAAGACACTGTACTAGAAATGACTCTAAAATTTCTAATATCAACTTCTAAAAGAATCACATGTTTCAGCTTTTGCACTTTTGTGACGTTCCATTTTGGAAGTCAGTTGTGTAATCTTATTATCCAGAAACCACCATTCTTTTGAATGAAAGTATTAGTTGCTCAGTTGTGTTCAACTCTTTGCAACCCCTTGGAGTGTAACCCACCAGGCTTTTTTTTTTCACAGGATTTCCCAGCCAAGAATACTGGAGTGGGTTGCCATTTCCTTCTCCAGGGGATCTTCCTGACCCAGGGATGGAATCCATGTCTCTTGCATCTCCTGCATTGGCAGGTAGATTTTTTACTGTTGAGTGACCAGGGAAGAGAGCCCAAAATAGCTGTGTTAGAGGCTGCATGGACACACAAAAAATGCTTGACTGACACCTAGCTGTTTGAACTACTCCAGGTGAAACACAAAACATGAGTGAGCAAGAACACTGGGACCTTCTATCCCTGGCATACACCACGAGAAACAGAAGAACCATCCAGCTCAGTGCAGACCAGGTTAAAGAATTATGAGGAATTATGAGAAATAATAAAATGGTTGTTGCTTTAATTTCATAAATGTTGGAATGTTGGCATACTTTATTATGCAGTATAGACTATTGGAACACTCTTTCTTTTTTATTTTTTTTTAGTAATCCCACCGACATCTCACCCAGTGTCCACTGGGGCCTGATGGAATAAGGACAGACACTAAGGAGCAGGATTTTTACCTCTTTCCTATCCTCATTCCCTCCCTACTGGTTGGGAAATACCATATTTGGCACCTCAATAGAAGCCCAATAAGAGAATTGGCTCTAGAGCATTTGCCTTGATATTCTTCTTCTTCTTCTTTTAATTGAAATAACTTTGGTTTAATGAAGTTGCTATTGTATAAGATTGATGTGTACTCCATTATATTTCTACTTCTTTGTACATTACAACATCCTCACCACCCAATTAGTTTTAATTCTATCATCTGATATAACCACACTGCTTTCTCTTTGAAAACCACTCAGGACAGCTCTGCCTGAACCATGAAGTATTAGGTAGGAAGTCAGGCAAAAGCAAGGAGAGGTGGCCTAGCAGAAAAAGACTCAAGCTAATCTCTAAACCCCAGCCCAGACACATTCCAATGTGGCCCAGGAGAGCTCACAGATCTGCAACCAACTAAGCATAGGGACTTCTCCAACTCTGGCACAGGCGACCTTGCACTGCTGTGTCCTCAAGTGACCTTAGGAAGCCAGGAGCCCATTAAAGATTCATAAATATTCTATACATACATATATGTGATTATAACAGAACAAATTATGGGAAAGACGTGCATTAGAGCCTGTTGTTATGTAACTTGTAACTATCAATCAAAACTCAGTCCACACCCACCTAGATGAATATGTAGAAGCCCTGTCTTGAAAAAACCAGTACCTCACCATTTTGGGGCCACTGCCTCTCTTGGCTTGGCCCACCTCTCCCTTGGGGTGTTCTTTCTGTTCTTAATAAACTTGCTTTTGCCACAAATAAAACCTCCGATTCTTCTTTGTGTCCTTACCAAGACCTGAGGCACACAAGGGAGCGTCCTCTTCAGCACTCCTCAAATCTGGTAACAGAAGCTTGAGTATCATGGTTTAAGCCATTGAGTTGACAAGACCTGTTTACAAATGATGGTTGCAAATCCTTTCTTTCTCCCTCTTGACCTCAAATCTCAGGTCTGTTACACTCAGCTAACTTTTATTGATTCAAAAATCTATACAACTTATGTTACAATTCAGCTATATGACAACCAGTGATTTTTTTTTAAACCATAAGTGTTTTACTGTTGAACTGTGAAGCTTATAATTTTTAATTTAATTTGAACACATTTTAAAGATTGTACTGGGAATTTTAAATAGATGTTTTTACTGTTAATGACATCACAGGTTTTATTGACTATATTCCAGTCTATTTAATTGCTGAGAAGCAAATATATTAACTTTGTTAAGGTTTTTGGTTCTTACATGTGCTGTAAAAATGGCCAAATACTTCACTATGCCATCTAGCATTTTATATATCTCAAAGCTTAAAATTATTATTTATTTTATCTTAATATATTAAACGAATGAAATTCCCACAGTATTATTATTGCTATGGCAGATTTTATTTTTTCTATGGTATTGCATTCTTTTTTTCCCCGTATTATAAATTTATTATTGTGCTCCTATGAGTTTCTGGTGTCTCAATGATTCTGCCCCATCATAAATGTATTATCTCCATTCTTGGAACTTTTCTATCCACCCTATGGGGAAGCAAGACTATTAAGGCATCAATAGTGATTCCATCCTTAGTGCTAAAGGAGATATGAAACATTGTATAAAGAGAAAAGAAATATATGTTAATGCTCAACTTTCAGAGTGAAATGCAACCAAAATCTTGAAGGAAAGAATGTGTGCATGTGCGCATGCTGTCATGGCCAACTCTTTGTGACCCCATGGACTGTAGCCTGCTAGGCTCCTCTCTCCATGGAATTTTCCTGGCAAGAATACTGGAGTGGGTTACTATTTCCTGCTCCTGCGGATCTTCTCAACTCAGGGATCAAACCCATGTCTCCTGAGTCTCCTGCATTGGCAGGCAGATGTTTTGCCACTGAGCCACCTGGGAAGCCCTCAAGGAAAGAATATCTACACTTAAAGATGGAATTCATAATATAATATTCAATGGCCCCAAACCTTTGAAAAATCAGTCCCTGAGACTCTAAATGCCCTCTTACTTCTTCACAGAAACAAACAAAAAAATTCTTCCAAAACATTTATTCAAATGAAATTTAAGATTCTGATGTTTTGTGAAATATTTACTATGTAACATCACTGAGTACTTTTCCTTTGTGTAGACATAAGAGTATAGCATTTAAAAGTTGTCAGAGACTGTACAAACTGTCTCATTCAAAGCTCTTTCTTTGTAAGGAAAAATACATGTGTAGCCCGATGCAAATGATGGTATTTTCTGTTAACACACATACACATGCACACGTGCACACACACAGATGTTCTACTTAACCTCTACAAAACTCGAGATTCTAATTAGCTAATCTTTTAAATGTTCTATAGCAGTGAATTGCCTTATAACTGTATCTCCTTTGCATCATATTTGTTATATCATATTCACATATATAACTTCTTGAATAATCCTCCCAAATCCTCTTTTTGTTATATTACTTTCTACTCTTGAATGAATTTTCCAGTACCAAGATGATCAAGGTCATAAGTTCTAACATTAAAGATGATGTAATAACTGTTCCTGTTTTGAAATATTATGCTTCCATTAATTTGAAAAGAAAGTTTCTGATCCATAATGGTCAAAATACCTTGTTATACACATCATTTTTAAACTTTTTAGATACCTTCAAAGATGTGAGTTATCCTCATCTTTATGTATAAATATGCCTAATATGTATAGGGTAAAGGATGAGAGTGTAAAAAAACAGTTGAAAACTCAATTATTAAAAAAAAATCCAAGATCATAGCATCCAGTCCCATAACTTCATGGCAAATAGAAGAGGAAAATGTGGAAGCAGTGTCTAATTTCTTCTTGGGCACTAAAATCACTCTGGATGGTGACTGTGGCCATGAAATTAGAAGAGGATTCCTTCTTAGCAGGAAAGCTATGACAGACCCAGACAGTGTGTTAAAAAGCAAGTTCAAGGGAAGTTGTGATGCTCACTGTCCTTGTAGGAGTCTACATTGTGAAAAAGCATTGTGGGAAGAATCTATTAGTAGCCATCATGTCTTGGGTCCTCTGGATGACCTGCTGCAGAAGAAATAGATTTTACAAATAAAATTTTCCACATATATTCTCAAAAAGTTTTGAGAATACATTCAGTAAAGTTGAATAATTTGATATCAGGGGTGTATCCATACACTAATAATAATCAGAAACAAAAATTAAGAAAAATCCCATTTATAATTACATCAAAATGAATAAACATCTATAAACACACTTAACAAAGATCATAAAAGACCAATAGTCAGAAAACTAGAAAGCACTGATAAAGAAACCAAATAAAGCACAAATAAACAGAAACACATTCCATGCTCAAGCACTGGAACAATGAATAATTAGGATGTCCATTCCAACCAAAGCCATCAGCAAATGCACTTACTACAATCACAACATAATATACAATGGCATTTTTCATAGAAATAGAAATATCCCTAATATTAGCTTGCAACAACTAAGGACCTTGAACAGCCAAAAAGACTCTGAGAAAGAAGAACACGCCTAGAGGCATTTTCCTCTCTGACTTCAAACTACATCACAGAGCTGTAGTAACCGCAACAGCGAGGAACTGGCACAGACAGACACACGGACTACAGGAATAGAATAGAGACCCAGGAATAAACCCACATGTATGTGGCCAGTTAGTTCATGAAAATCAGGCCAAAAAATGCAAAGAATAAAGGATAGTTCTCTCAAGAAACAGGGACAGGTACACTGTTGACAGGCCACCCTGCAGTAAAGAACATCACCCACTTCTGGGCATACACACCAAGGAAACCAGAACTGAAAGAGACACGTGCACCCCAATGTTCATCGCAGCAATGTTTATAATAGCCAGGACATGGAAGAAACCTAGATGCCCATCAGCAGACACATGGATAAGGAAGCTGTGGTACATATACACCATGGAATATTACTCAGCCATTAAAAAGAATTCATTTGAATCAGTCCTAATGAGATGGATGAAACTGGAGCCCATTATACAGAGTGAAGTAAGCCAGAAAGATAAAGACCATTACAGTATACTAACACATATATATGGAATTTAGAAAGATGGTAATGATAACCTTATATGCAAAACAGAAAGAGACACAGATGTACAGAACAGACTTTTGAACTCTGTGAGAGAAGGCGAGGGTGGGATGTTTTGAGAGAACAGCATTGAAACATGTATATTATCTATGGTGAAACAGGTCAGCAGCCCAGGTTGGATGCATGAGACAAGTGCTCGGGCCTGGTGCACCGGGAATACCCAGAGGGATCGGATAGAGAGGGAGGTGGGAGGGGGGATCCGGATGGGGAATACATGTAAATCCATGACTGATTCATGTCAATGTATGGCAAAAACCACTACAATATTGTAATTAGCCTCCAAGTAATAAAAATGAATGAAAAAAAAAATAAAGAACATCACCAGTCATCCTCTAGATCATACAGAAATCTAACTAAAAACCCACAATTTTCCACATGGAGCTCTTTCCCTCCTGAGTCCTCTGAGAGGGACCTCCAGTCAGCCCTCAGCTGGACACAGGAAACATCTACTTTGTCCTCATTTTTCCCCGTTGCGGTGCCTCCTTGCTGGTGGGTACTCAGGCAACCGGGCTTCTCTCAGCATGGACACAGCCCCGTTATCCAGAAGCCTGAGCCCTGATGGTCTTGAGAAGACAAAGCTCCTGCCAGCTGGTCACAGAGCCAAGTCTGAAGTCAACGCATGCCTGTGCCTGCTGGTCAGAGGAGGGTTTGGTGCCCACCGTGGGCCACCAGAGAAGAGCAGGCAGCACCACGCTCACAAACCCCAGAGGTCTCATCCAGAACGCAGCTCTGCTGTGTACACTAAGACTGGAAGCCCAAACTGAAAGGGAGCTGAATAGCTCCATGACCCTTCTCATAACATGGCTAAGGAACAATTCAAGACTATATGGAATGCAGCCACAAAAAGGAACATTTTTGAGTCAGCTTTAATGAAGTGGATGAACCTAGAGCCTATTAAACAGTGAAGTAAGTCAGAAAGAGAAAAATAAATATTTTATTTTATTTTTTTTGCCCTTTAATTACAAGGCTTTATTTATTGATTTACTTTTTTTTAATATTTCTTTTTTTTCCCATTTACTTTTATTAGTTGGAGGCTAATTACTTTACAATATTATAGTGGTTTTTGTCATACATTGACATGAAACATGTATATTATCTAGGGTGAAACAGATCACCAGCCCAGGTTGGATGCATGAGACAAGTGCTTGGGCCTGGTGCACTGGGAAGACCCAGAGGGATCGGGTAGAGAGGGAGGTGGGAGGGGGGATCAGGATGGGGAATACATGTAAATCCATAGCTGATTCATGTCAATGTATGATAAATATTGTATTTTAAAGCCAATATATGGAATCAAGAAGGATGGTGCTGACAAATCTGTTCACATAGCAGTGGAGATGCAGACGTAGAGAACAGATTAAGGGACAAGGGTAGGGAACAAGAGGGAGAGGGTGAGATGAATGGAGAGAGCAGCATGGATGCATATGCACCAACATATGTAAATAGACAGTTGATGGGAATTGGCTACATGACTCAGAGAACCCAAACTGGGGCTCTGTAATAGCCTAGAGAGGTGGGAATGGGTAGGAGGTGGGAGAGAGATTCAAGAGCACAGGGACATAGGTACACCTATGGTTAATCCATGTTGATGTATGACAAATCAAACCAATATTGTAAATCAATCATCAATCAATTAAAAATAAGTAACTGTTTAAAAAAAGCAAACAAACAAAAAAAAGCAAAGATATCACCTTGCCGCCAAAACTTCATATAGTCAAGGCTATGGTCTTTCCAGTAGACAAGTATGGATGTGAGAGCTGGACAATAAAGAAGGCAGAGCACCAAAGAATTGATGCATTTGAAATGTGGTGCTGGAGAAGACTCTTGTGAATCCCTTGGAAAGCAAGGAGATCAAATCAGTCAATTTTAAGGAAGTCAACCCTGAATACTCTTCAGAAGGACTGATGCTGTAGCTTAAGCTCAAATAATTGGTCACCTGACGAGATTAGCTGACTCATTGGAAAAGTCCCTGATTCTGGGAAAGATTGAAGGCAGAAGGAGAAGAGGGTGACAGAGGATGAGATGTTTGGATGGCATCACTGATTCACTGGACATGAATTTGGGCAAACCCCGGGAAATGATGAGGGACAGAGAAGCCTGGCACAACTTGGTGACTGAACAACAAGAAAAATATGTTGATTATAAAATAACATTTTCTATATACCAATGCAAATGCCCACTGCACTATGAGATTCAATTAATGATAAATCCTCCATAAAACCCCATTGTGCATAACACCCTTGATTTTCCCTTCTTTCAACATTTAGAGCATTTATTACTTGTTCAGTTCAGTTCAGTCTCTCAGTCATGTCCGACTCTTTGTGACCCCATGAATCGCAGCACTCCAGGCCTCCCTGTCCATCACCAACTCCCAGAGTCCACTCAAACTCATGTCCATCGAGTCGATGATGCCCTCCAGCCATCTCATCCTCTGGCATCCCCTTCTCCTCCTGCCCCCAATCCCTCCCAGCATCAGGGTCTTTTCCAATGAGTCATCTCTTCGCATGAGGTGGCCAAAGTATTGGAGTTTCAGTTTCAGCATCAGTCCTTCCAATGAACACCTAGGACTGATCTCATTTGGGATTGACTGGTTGGATCTCGTTGCAGTCCAAGGGACTCTCAAGAGTCTTCTCCAACACCACAGTTCAAAAGCATCAATTCTTCGGTGCTCAGCTTTCTTCACAGTCCAACTCTAACATCCATACATGACCACTGGAAAAACCATAACCTTGACTAGACCGACCTTTGTTGGCAAAGTTTGTTAGTCACTTGGAATTTACTCCCTACTGCCTGGGAGTAAATTATATGTTCTGTTATATGTTCTCATTTATTTAAGCTTATGTCCTCAACTAGACTTCAAATTTTTTGTTTTGGATGGGGTATCACTAAGCCACATCAGTCTTTAGTTTCTATCACAGAGTCTAGGAAAGTTTTCATAATCACTGTTGAATAAGTTAGTAAAAAATTAAGTTTAAGTAAAAACAAAACCAAACAGAATAATAGCTGAACAATCAATTTGAGTACATATCAGTTTGAATTAAAAACACTGGCATATTTATTGAGCACATATTATGAATTGAATTTTTTTGCATAGTACTTTACACAAACTTTCTCATTAAGCTAATTAAACACAGTTTGGCTTGAAATAAACATTCTGCATTTAAAACAGCTTTGAACATAGATAAATTTAGAATTTATGAAATGAACTCCAAATTCTCAGCTGCTTTACCTTGTTTATTTATCTGAAGATAATTTCTTAAACAAGAGCATCTTTGAGGAGATGCCAGATATTGTACCTAAAAAAGAGAACCACAAGGAAAGATAGATACCTAAGTGCACAACAATTAAGCTTCTCAGATTATGATGTCAGGCATGCAAACCTGCTCCTTAAATTCCATTTGCTGGTTGTGGTCTAAACATCAAGTGAAAATTGAATTTCTGTTTAATCTGTTTCTCTCCCAGAGCCTAAATCTAAATCCTGCCAAGAAGCAATCATTTGCAAGTAACGTTCCCCTCATCATCTTTGTTTCTTGGCTTCTGTATCTCCTGATCATATTCTTAAAACTTATTTTAATGTAACTTTATGTCATGCTATGTGCTTCCTTTAAATCTACTGTGGTTCCCCAATAGTCAGCACTTCTAAACCCTCAGGAAATATATTTTCCTAAAAGAGCACAATAGCTAACATTTTCTAACCTTTCTGTGAGTTCCTCAGGACCATATATTCACTATAATGGAGTAAGTGAACTCCTGTATCTCATGTCCATATATACCCCACCAAAATATAGATGTGCTGATTAACACATAATACAAATGCTTTGCGTTCCAAATAGCCTCCCAGAGGAAAGAATGTGCATTTGGATTTATTGCTTAGCATTATGTAAGATGAAAGGGGCATATGTGTATAATTAAAAAGCTGCAAATGTCACTGACTCCATGGTCAGGAGGCTAGCTTAAAAAACTTCAGGCAATTGTGCATTTTGTGACCTTGTCTACCTGCCAAAATAGAGAGGATTCAAAGTAAAACTGCTGAGCTGGAAACAGAGAAACAAATTTCAGGCACAGAGTTTTCTCTCTGGCATGGAAAGATCAATGCATGACAATTTTAGGGGTGTGGAATGGCCACTATCCCAATTTTGTCTATCTTTCCGTTGATGTACTAGTTTCAGAGAAGACTTTCAATTAAGAAGAGTGAAACTGATGTCTGGGTCCTTTTGGCAGTGATCTATCTTTGTGTAATAACCCAGAGTGCAAGATAGGAACCATTCTGTATTCAGAAAGGTTCACATTTCAGCTCCATCACTTCCCAGTTGTGTAAAATTAGGAACATACTTAAATTATCTGTACCTCCTCTTCCTCATGGATAAACTAGAGTTGATAATGGCATCTACCTCCTAGGATTGTTGCAAGGGTCAAATAAGTTAATGTATTTAAAGGGCTCAAAAAATTGCTAGGCATATAGTAAACCCTTATGTGTTACTTATTATTATTCACTGTAGACTCAGTCTATCCTGACAATTTTTGTTCTCAGGTATTCAGATTCAGCTCTTGCTCCTTTTCCTCATGAAAACTTTCTCTAATGACCTTCTGCATAGGAAAGGAAGAACACCAAGTAAATAATTAGCACTTTTCATCACCATAAGGGACAGACCCTTATATTAGGTCAATAATATATATTTTTCAAAAGTAATTATTATAATATTCCCTTACATTTTAATGACCCTTCTCAGGTGAGGAAACTGAGGTTTGGAGAGAGAGAATTGGTTGTATAAGATTACACAGCCAGTATGTAGCAGAACCCATCATTTAGGGCAAGTATATTTAAATGCAATGACCAAAACCTTTCCAAAATGGCATGGTAGGTTTTCTGTTTCCTTCAAAAATCACATGTAATTCAACCTATAATTGGTAAAATATTTTTATAAAATTGACTTAGTTGATTCTTACAGGAAACCTAAGTGATACATAGTCCAACTATGTCACTTTACAAATAACAAATGTAAGGTTAATTGAGAAAGCAAGTTTGCTCACCTTCTACAGAAAGTACATGGAGAAAAAATGCAAAAATAGGTTACCTTAATACTTTCCTGATGTTTTCTACCCAAGTGATTCATTATGACAGGCAACATTCAAGTACAAACATTTCTGGAAGAATGTGTATTAGCAAGTAGCTAATGCACATGGTATAAAAATCCAATAAAATTTCAAGCAGAAGTCAGTGGGGTCTAGTGTGTGACAAAGAGGATCTTGGAACCACATCTAATAGGTCACACACAGCCTACTTCTTACCTCACCCTTGTTTCACTAGCCTTATGTGCCATGTTTAAGATAACACCTTTGACAAGAATAAAAACTGCTTATGCTGACACTGTATAGACAAACTATAGTGCTAAAAGAACTAGAAATTCCTAATCAAATCTGAAATTCTAGTTGAAGAATTGCAAAATACTGGGGCACAGGTGGTATTTTTCCTTCCTTTTGTTTCAAGTTTTAAAGTTTTCCACTTGCATCTCTAAATATGATGCCAGATTTTTTTTTTTTTTCCTATTACACAGGTGAGGCACTCATGAGAAGTGCCAATGGTTCATTTTTCCAAAAGAAAAAACTTGTTTTGCTTGTGTTTTGATGACATAATCAAACAAAGGCAGTATTTATGTGGAAGAAATTTAAAAGACAGCTTTAACCAAGGAATACTTCTCTAAAATAAAATGCAGTGTCCACATAGAAGCTAGACCTGTGGTAGTTAAAGAATTCAAAAATTTTGGAAATGTATTGAAAATCATGTTTTTCAGAGCATCCAACTAACACTGTTGGCAAATTCACCTATCAGAATAAGGGAATAGGGAAATTGTTAATTTGGATCTGATTTATGTTGATGAGAATAAATACCAGGAATGATGAAAGATACTAGTGTTATGGACTGAATATTCATGCCCCCTCCCAAGTTCAGATGTTTAAACCCAAATCTCCATCCCCAATGTCATGGTACTGGAGGTGGGGCCTTTTGGAGGTGATTAAGTTATGAAGGTGGCTCCCTCACAAATGGAATTGGTGCCCTTATGAGAAGAAACAGGAGTTTCCGCCCTTGACCACATGAGGACACTAGAGAAGACAGACATCTGCAAACCAAGAAACAGGCTCTTAACAGACACTGGATTGGCTGGACTTGATCTAGGACTTTCCAGGCTCTTGAACTGTGAGGAAAAGTTTCTGTGGTTTAAACCACCCAGCCTAGGAAAGTTTGTTATGGCAACCTGAATGGAATAAGACAGCCACTTTGAAGTTCTCAGTAGCAAAATACAGAAAAAAACATTGCAATAAAAATAAGTAGAGGTAATTAAGGCATGATTCACATGTGCTTTATTATAAAGATTTAAAACCATACATAAATAGATAATCTCATGACTGTCATCATGCTCACTATCTGTTTATTGAACATCTAGCTTGTACAAAAGATTTTTAGAATATTTGCATAAGCAAAACACTAAAATCTGGTGGCTCAGTGGTAAAGAATCTGTCTGCAATGCAGGAGATGTGAATTCAACTTCTAGGTTGGGAAGATCCCCTGGAGAAGGAAATGGCAACCCAGTCCAGTATTCCTGCCTGGGAAATCCCATAGACAGAGGAGCCTGTTGGGCTACAGTTCATGGGGTATGGGTCACGAGAGTTGGACATGATGTAGTGACTAAACCATCACCACCACCAAAAATCTGCATAATCATTTGCAGGTTAGGAATATAAAATTTACGAAGATAGTGGAGATTGTCCAAGTTTAGATACATCAGAGCAGGGAACTGAACCCAGATCTATATCAAAGGCTGTGATATTTGTACTGTAACAGTAAGTAAGATTCTCATGTGGAAGATCAACTAAAGGATAGTAAAGACACTGAAGAAAGAAATCTGAGCCATATAGTAGCAAATTATCCCAGGAAAAATTGGCCAAAGCACACATCATAAAGTACAGGTATCCCTGAAAATTATGAGATGAATTTTATTCATGAAATGAGGTATAGATAAAGAATGCCAGTGCCTGGATTAAAACCAAAGACAGAATGACTGAAGTTTATAAAATATTAAAACCATAATTCATATAAGTTTAATTTGGTTGTTTTTATTTGCTTTGTTCTGATTAATAAAAACTAAGAGTGATAGGTCTGTTTGGAAAAAAATTTTTCAACAATACAGCATAAATAAAGCTAAAAGGTAGAATGATTGAACTCAAATCTGCTTTAATCTTCCCTTGCAAAAATGTACTGAAAGCTCAAAAGGATAGAAAAATATGATAAATAGTACATATAAATTCAAGATAATTGGAATATTATAGAAAATTCCAACTTGATTTTAGTACACAAATTCAGTTAACAGTTCACCAGATTGCTAAGTGAATTTGAAGATGGAAAGCTGAAAATACTGTTTCTGTTTGGAAGTTATGGGAAAAAAATTCAAATATGACAACATATTTTATTTCTAAGCTTATAGAAATAGAAAACAGTCAAAAACAGGGTATTTATTTTGGAGAAGAGAAGATAAAATGGGGACAAAAATAATTTCTCACAAATACCTGAAGGATAGTTATATGGAAGACACACTGCATTTAATGATTTTCTCAGATAGGAGAAAAATAAAGGAAAGAGAGAGAATTTTTTAGGAAAATATAGTTTGCAAAGGCTTTACTCATGAGAACCCTTGGAAACATTTACACACTGAAATGGCCATTTCTTATAAAATGAGACTATATGTTTGGTGTGGACTTACTAATTTTTTTTTTCTATACCTACAAGCTGTTTCTTTTTCCTCTATAAACAAAATTTGAGGATCATTGCTATTTGGAAACAAACAAAAAAATATCATGAAAGGCATTTAATTAGTCATTTGGTATTGTGCAGCATCCAGGGAAGGGAGAACTAGAAAAATCAGGAGAACGTTATTTCTATGCGAAAAAAATTTCATGTGGAAAGGCCCTCATGTTCACAGGGATTTGACCTGTTTAAGGAGGAGCCTGAAAACATGTACTGACTAAGGGAAAGGGTGAAACAATGGGAAGAAAAGGTCATAGATGGCTAAACCATGATGGGAAGCATTGGCTTTCACTTTGACTGAGATATGAAGTCATTTATATAATTGGAAAGAGAAGTGACTTGAACCAGGAGATATTTTCCCTAGCTTTCCTGAAGTATAATTGATCAATTAAAATTGTATGTTTAAGGTATACAACTTGATATTTTTATATACATATATATGTACTTCGTGAAACAGCATGATCAATTCACTCAGGTTGCTATATTTAGAATGAAGTGAAGTGAAGTGAAAGTCATTCAGTCGTGCCTGACTCTTTGTGACCCCATGGATTGTACAGTCCGTGGAATTCTCCAGGCCAGAATACTGGAGTGGATAGCTATTCCCTTCTCCAGGGGATCTTCCCAACCCAGGAATCGAACTCAGGTGCCCAGCATCGTGGGTGGACTCTTTACCAGCTGAAACACCAGGGAAGCTCAAAAATACAGGAGTGGGTAGCCTATCCCTTCTCCAGTGGATCTTTCTGACCCAGGAATTGAACAGGGGTCTCCTGCATTGAAGGCACATTCTTCACCAGCTTAGGTACTAAGGAAAGAAACTAAAAGCAAAAAGTTCATTTAGAAGACTACCATGTTTATCTGGGTGAAAGAGTGTGATTACTTGGACTAGGAAAACAGCCTTGGTTGTATGATAATTGGTTCCACTGTGAATATTTCACAAACAACCAATAAGATTTACTGGAAAAAAAAAAAAAAAAAAAAAAAAAGGATGAAGGCCATTAGGTAAATAGAAGGGTAAAAGATGACTGTAAGATTTAAACAATGGAAAACCAGGAGGGAAAAAAAAAAAAAAAAAATACAGAGGAAGTAGGCTTGAGAGAGTCTAGCAATGCATAAGTTAAGAACTAACAATGAGGATTAAAAGTACTTCTTAAAAGTACAGGTAATTTTGGCAATTAATTTGATTCATGAATTCAAAAAGGTCTGTAAAGGAAGGGTATGCCATTTGAGAACTGTTGGGGGGTATACTACTTTTAAATCAATTTAACAGATGAAATCACATGGGAGTGAGCAGAAATAGAGAAGAGATTTAAAGACAGAGCTCTGGACATGCCAGAATATAGAGCTTGGAAGATAATCAAAATGAGTAATAAATGAGGAAGTAGGAAAATCAGGAGAGTGCCATGTCCTTAAGAAGCTATCTGAAAACAACATTTTGGGAAAGTGAGAGTGATCACTGCTGATAAGACTGAGAATTGACTAGTGGACGTGGAAGCAGAGTTGTCAGTGGTGATCTTGTCAAAATATATTTTAGTAGAGTGATTAAAGCAACAATATTATTGGGAAAGGTTTGAAAGAGAATCTAACATATGGAGTCAGTGAGGATGGACAGATAATTAGGGGCAAATTGTTTTGCTATAATGAAGAGAGATGGGATAGTAAATAGAAAGGGATATGGGGCTAAACAAACTTTTGTTTGTTTTCTTGTTATTTCATTCTTTGGATTAAATATTTATTGGGGATGGTGAAATTACACAAAGTTTGCATGCTGATGGGTGTGATTCAGTGGAAAAGAAAAGGGGTAAATTGGAACAATGACCTCGTTAGGTGAGTGGACAGAGAGTGTCATGAACCCATGAGAAGGTTACCCCTTGAAAGGTTTATGAACAGGGTATCCACAGTTCAAGATGGGAAGATGAAAGGTTTATGAACAGGGTATCCACAGTTCAAGATGGGAAGATGTAGACACAAGTTAGGAAGTGAGTGAGTAAATGTGGTCATGGTAAGGATGTAGCAACCTTCCAAAGGACACTTGTTGTCCATAGAAATTCAAACAGGATCAATCTATGATTTTTTTTTTTTTTTGTCTACTGATTCCTACTGTCAGATACATCGTATGCTCAAGTAGTAACCAAGTCATCTTTTTGAAGTACCCTGACTCCAAACCAGGGAAAGGGCCTGTGACATTCATTTTATTTTACATGTGGATTTTCTGACAATCACAGCTGTAAAACAAATAAATGGGCATACCAAAAAGCAATATATTCCCACGGTGGTTCAAATAATGAGAACTCAATGTGGAAATATTCAAGAAGATAAATGGCACAAAAGCCACAGATTACAAACAAGATCAAGTGCATGCAAACAAATCAGTATGTGATGAAGGCAGGGCTTCAAACTGTTGAGTAAAGAATGAGATGCTTTTAAAATGGAGTTTATGTGATTAACGTACTCTTTAGACCCAAAAGGACAAAGCTAGATTCTTAAGTCATTATTTTTAATCTAAAGTGAAACCCAGATTGATTGAAAATAAAAATGAACAACAGAGAGAGAGAGAGAAATGAATTAACTGAAAAAATAGCCTATTTATATAACAGTGTGGAAAATGCTTTAAACAATTTTATCAAATGGATATCAATATATTTAAAATATGATCTAAAATAAAAATTAGTTGACTGCCATGCATAGTTGTTTCTTCTGGTTTGCACCTGTTTGTTTATAATATTAATATTTAACATTATTGTTGTTGTTGTTCAGTCTCTAAATCATGTTTGACTCTTTGTGACTCCATGGACTGCTGCATGCCTGACAAGCCGATTCATTTTCCATCGTTGAGTGGCTCAGGGGAGGCAGTGCAACCTTAACCACATGATGGTTTAAAAAACAAACAAACAAACAAAACACCTCACTATCTCCTGGGATATGCTCAAACTCATGTCCATTGAATTGGTGATATCACTCAACCACCTCATCCCCTGATGCACTCTTCTCCTTTGTCTTCAATGTTTCCCAATGTCAGGGTCTTTTCCAATGAGTCAGCTCTTCACATCAGGTGGCTAAAGTATTGGAGATTCAGATTGAAAATCAGTCCTTCCAAAGAGAATTCAAAATTGATTCCCTTTAGGATTGACTGGTTTGGTATCCTTGCTGTCCAAGGGACTCTCAAGAGTCTTATCCAGCACCACAATTCGAAAGCATCAATTCATCGGGGCTGCTTTTTGTAGCGATTTTCTGTTTGTCAAATAAAGACACTTAACCATTTGCTTTGTCTAATAGTAGAAGAGACTTATCTCTTATGTTTACATCTATAAACCACAGTTTCATTTCCATCTACACAATACATCTGTTTTTTTTTTTGTTTGTTTGTTTTGTTTTTTTATCTAACATGTAATGTTTGTCAACATTTTTTGGAGAGCCAAATGTTTAATCAGACCTCCGACTGTGGATATCATGTAGAAAACCCACATTTAAGTTAGCTTTTCACTAAAGAAACGTCAAATATTTGTATTACAAGGTTTTTTCAGGAGCAATCTAATTTTCCACAGGCGTCTCTACTAATTTCCTGTCTGGGGATTTCTGTGGTCCCCAGATGATGGCAGGAAGCCTGGAAGACATCAGCATTTAGACTTTCCTTTACCCATCACATACTTCAAGTTTTCAGGCTCAACTTTGTTCATTGCTGGTCTGGAGACACCTGAGTTTAGAGCATTTCCAATTCAGAATCCCTTGAAAATAAACTTATTTTTCCTCCTGCCTTATTTTTGGAAGTTAAGACTATGAGTATATTGTTGTTTGAGGTCATGAAGAAGATTCTTTAGAGTCCCTTGGACTGCAAGGAGATCCAACCAGTCCATCCTGAAGGAGATAAGTCCTGGGTGTTCATTAGAAAGACTGATGCTGAAGCTGAAACTCCAATACTTTGGCCACCTCATGCGAAGAGTTGACTTATTGGAAAAGTCCCTGATGCTGGGAGGGATTGGGGACAGGAAGAGAAGGGGATGACAGAGGATGAGATGGCTGGATGGCATCACTGACTTGATGGGCATGAGTTTGAGTAAACTCCAGGAGTTTGTTATGGACAGGGAGGCCTGGCGTGCTGCGATTCATGGGGTTGCAAAGAGTTGGACACGACTGAACTGAACTGAGCTGGTCGTGAAGATCTTTTTCACATAGTTTTACTGTGGATTCTTGCCACCTCTTCTTAACATCTTCTGTCTCTATTAGGTCCATACGATTTCTGTCCTTTACTGTGCCCATCTTTGCATGAAATGTTCCCTTGGTATCTCTAATTTTCTTGAAGAGATCTCTAGTCTTTCCCATTCTATTGTTTTCTTCTGTTTCTTTGTGTTGATCACTGAGGAAGGCTTTCTTATCTCTCCTTGCTATTCTTTGGAACTCTGTATTCAAGTGGGTATATCTTTCCTTTTCTCTTTTGCCTTTTGCTTCTCTTCTTTTCACAGCAATTTGTAAGGCCTCCTCAAAAACCCATTTTGCCTTTTTGCATTTCTTTTTCTTGGGGATGGTCTTGATCCATGCCCTCTGTACAATGTCACAAACCTTTGTCTCTAGTTTTTAAGGCAGTCTGTCCAACAGATCTAATCCCTTGAATCTATTTGTCACTTCCACTGTATAATTGTAAGGGATTTTATTTAGGTCATACCTGAATGGTCAGTAATTTTCTGTACTTTCTTCAGTTCACGCCTGAATTTGGCAATAAGGAGTTCATGATCCGAGCTACAGTCGGCTCCTGGTCTTGTTTCTGCTGACTGTATACAGCAGATGGTGACTGTAGCTATGAAATTAAGACACTTGCTCCTTTGAAGAAAAGTTATGACCAACCTAGACAGCATATTAAAAAGCAGAGACATTACTTTGCCAACAAAAGTTGGTCTAGTCAAAGTTATGGTTGTTCCAGCAATCATATATGGATGTGAATGTTGGCCTATAAAGAAAGCTGAGCGCTGAAGAATTGATGCTTTTGAACTGTGGTGTTGCAGAAGACTCTTGAAAGTCCCTTGGACTGCAAGGAGATCTTAAAGGAAATCAGTCCTGAATATTCAGCTGAAGCTGAAACTCCAATACTTTGACCACCTGATGCAAAGAACTGACTCATTTGAAAAGACCATGTTGCTGGAAAGATTGAAGGTGGGAGAAAAAGAGGACAACAGATTATGAGATAGTTGGATGGCATCACTGACTCAATGGACATGAGTTTGAATAAACTCTGGGACTTGGTGATGGACAGGGAGGCCTGGCGTGCTGCAATCCATAGGGTCACAAAGAGTCGGACACAGCTGAGTGACTGAACTGAACTGACTGGTGTAGCCAGTCTGTAGTACATAACCTTTCTTGTGCTCAAGTCTTTAGGAGTCCTCCATCTCCAAGAATTAATTTATTTATTTTAAAATATTTTTATTAATTTATTTCTGCCTGTATGAGGTCTTTGGTGCTGCCTGGCTTTTCTCTAGTTGCAGCATGAAGGCTACTTTCTAGCTAATGTGCACAGCCTTCTTACTGCAGTGGCTTCTCTTGTTGCAGAGCATGGGATCTAGGGCACATGAGTTCAGTATTAGTTGTGACTCCTAAGCTCTAGAGCACAGGCTTAATAGTTATGGCCCTCTGAAGCATGTGGGATCTTCCTGGATCAGGGATTTAACCCATATCCTGCACTGGCAGGTGGATTCTTTACCACTGATTTACCAGGGACTCCACAAGAATATTTCTTTGATTTTTTCTCTGTTAAGGCAGTTGTCCTACTTTAGCTAACTTCAGGCTTTCAAAAATTATTTCAATGACAGTTTCTCTTTTTGTTCTCTTTGCATTGATTCATATAAGGTCTTTGTAGTAAGTTAGGAGCAAAGGGAAATATTGAAAGTTTGTAGAATATCCACAGTTGTGGATTACTAAACTAAACTGATTACAAAAATTCTACAAAGTAAAAGGAAAATTTGATGGGGAATAAGTGTAAATCTATGGCTGATTCATATCAATGTATGACAAAACCCACTGAAATGTTGTGAAGTAATTAGCCTCCAACTAATTAAAAAAAAAAAAAAAAAAGAAATTTGGTATCAATGGAAATTTCTATAAAATAACAGATTAATAGGATAGAGTCATCAAAAATTAAAACCATTTTTATAAATTTTGAAAGTCAAATAATGAAGTTAAAATTAGAGATGGACAAATATTATAATTTATCTGAGAGGACAAGTATTGTGATTGCTATGTACATAATGAAAATATACATAAGATAATAATAACAAACAATAAATAAAGTGAGAATAGGCAATACACAGGAAAAAAAAAGACTGATTAATATACCAAAGAAGACATACAATGGATAACAAACCTATGAGAAGATGCTCAACATCTCTCATTATCAGAGAAATGCAAATCAAAATCACAATAAGGTACCATCTCACGACAGTCAGAATGACTCCTATCAAAAAGTCAACAAACAATAAATACTAGAGAGGGTGCAGAGAAAATGGAACCCATTTGCATTGTCGGTGGGAATGCAAACTAGTACAGCTACTATGTAGAACAAGTGAGATTCTTAAAAAAAGGAAAAAACGGGAAATAGAACTGCTATCAGTTTAGTTCAGTCGCTCAGTTGTGTCTGACTCTTTGTGACTCCATGAACCGCAGAACGCCAGGCCTCCCGGTCTATCACCAACTCCTGGGATCCACCCATCCCATGTCCCTTGTGTCGGGGATGCCATCCAACCATCTCATCCTCTGTCATCCCCTTCTCCTCCTGCCCTCAATCCTTCCCAGCATCAGGGTTTTTTCAAATGAGTCAGCTCTTCGCATCAGGTGGCCCAAGTATTGGAGTTTCAGCTTCAGCATCAGTCCTTCCAATGAACACTCAGGACTGATCCCCTTTAGGATGGACTGGTTGGATCTGTCTGCTGTCCAAGAGACTATCAAGAGTATTCTCCAACACCACATTCAAAAGCATCAATTATTTGGCACTCAGCTTTCTTTACAGTCCAACTCTCACATCCATACATGACTGCTGGAAAAGCCATACCTTTGACTAAATGGACCTTAGTTAGCAAAGTAATGTCTCTGTTTTTTAATATGTTGTCTAGGTTGGTTATAACTTTTCTTCCAAGGAGCAAATGTTTTTTAATTTCATGACTACACTCACCATCTGCAGTGATTTTGGAGCACAAAATAATAAGGTCTGTCACTCTTTTCATTGTTTCCCCATCTATTTTCCATGAAGAGGTGGGACCAGATGCCATGATCTTAATTTTCTGCATGTTGAGTTTTAAGCCAACTTTTTCACTCTCCTCTTTCACTTTCATCAAGAGGCTCTTTAGTTCTTCTTTGCTTTCTGCCATAGGGTGTACTCTGCGTATAAGTAGAATAAGCAAGGTGACAATATACAACCTTGATGTACTGCTTTCCTGTATATCAAGTCTGTTGTTCCATGTCCAGTTCTAACTGTTGCTTCTTGACATGCATACAGATTTCTCAGGAGGCAGGTCAGGTGGTCTGGTTGTCCCAGCTTTAAGAATTTTCCACAGTTTGTTGTGATCCACACCATCAAAGGCACAGTCAATAAAGCAGAATTAGATGCTTTTCTGGAATTCTCTTGCTTTTTTGATGATACAACAGATGTTGGCAGTTGATCTGTGGTTCATCTGCCTTTTCTAAAACCAGCTTGAACATCTAGAAGTTCATGATTCACGTACTGTTGAAGCCTGGCTTGGAGAATTTTGAGCATTATTTTGCTAGCATGTGAGATAGGTACACTGCATGGTGGTTTGAGCATTCTTTGGCATTGCCTTTTTTTGGGATTGGAATGAAAACTGACCTTTTCCAGTCCTGTGGCACTGCTGAGTTCTCCAAATTTTCTGGCATACTGAGTGCAGCACTTTCACAGCATCATTTTTTAGGATTTGACATAGCTCAACTGGAATTCCATCACCTCCACTAGCTTTGTTAGATCACCTCCACTAGCTTTGTTAGGAGCTAAAGTAAATAATGTCTAAAATGTAATTACACTATACACTGCAGTGCTCCTTCATGGATTATCTCCCCTCTAGGATCCATTCCAAGCTCTGTGACATGGTAGACACAAAACAAAGCCACTATCACTGACTGCCTCTGTAGCTTCATCTTCTGCTCAGTGTACGTCCAGTGCTCTATCAGGACCACTAGTTATGGGGCAGCAAGACACGGTTCTGTTTTGTATCCTTTTGTCTCTGTTCAGTGTTTTTGTGGCCTAGAATGCTTCTTTCCCTCTTCATCCAATGGCCTGAACTCTACACTGTCTCTGCGAGATTTCTCTTTCCCATTCCAAACTCTGCAAAGTTGTCACTTTTGATAGAAACTTCATTTGCATCAACCCACTTCTTATGACTAGGTGGAAGGTTACCTGTCCCTGTCACTTCTTGAAATACAGATGTACATTTTAAATTTTTATTGACATGGACATTTTTTCTAGAAGAGTATAATCTTAAAATTAGTGTTTTTATTTATTTATCATTATATTAAAAATTTACATTTAGTCTTTGTAAATATTAGCACATTTATATACAGAGTATATATACCAAATATAATTTAATGACTAGTTAGCATCCCCTATAAATAGAACCATTAGCTCAAATTCATATCTTTATTCCCACAGGTATCTATTGTAATTTTTTCAGCTCATTAGCTTATGTTTTCATTTTCTTCCCTGAAAATAAAAGAATCTCAACTGGGAATTTAATGTGAACCACTAGGACAATTTCAACTGAATGGTATATTAAATCCTCAGAAATCTAAGTATATAAAATCTAACATTTTTTGGTACTATCATTTGTATTTCTGCAGTCAACTTTAACTAGCATGCTGGAACTATTGCTGATTATTTCTTTTTACTGAGTAATAGCATCTTTTAAAATGCTTCAGATTCTATCTGAAATCAAATGTGAGATATTAAATACAGTCCTTCTGGGAGATGAAGGCATTTTACTTAATTTCTGTGGTTATCATGCTAGGAAAATCCTTAACACATGACAGAAGGAGATGCACACACAGAATATACTAAAGAATAAATAAAATTTTTATTACAGACAGTATGAAAAATACACACAAAGTCAGGCCAAGTTAGAAAACATAGAAGTGTAGATGGAAAGAAAGTTCTGCCTAGATAAGCACACTTACCTCAGAAATAGAAGGTGAAGATAAGAAAATATTCTTTCTAAGAACCAACAATTAAAAGAGTGAATACTAATTGCTTTCCAATTAAAAGATGATAGGAGATGCAATTATGTTTTCTTAAAGAAGAAATCTAGTTTTCCTAGCAGTGATTTGCTTGCACTTAAAAGACTCTAAGATGTTGAGAACATTTGTCTGCAGCTCATCAAAAGCATATGGATTAAAATGAGGCAATTCTAACTGGCCAATACATGGGAGATGGCATCAAAGGCTGCCTTAAATAAAGCTTCTCTAGATCTTTATGCAAATAAGAAATTATTTCCTCTACAAAGTTCCAATAAATGTATTCTGAATTGGGAAAAAACAAATAAATTCCAATTGGCTTCAAATGTTAGAATTTATTCATAAGCAATTGTTCTTATTATAAAACAGCTGACAAAAAAAGAGTGTAAGAGTTGACCATATCCTAGTCAATTATTTTCATCTTTTCTGCACTTAAATATCTTATCTTTTTTTTTTTAGCAATTGTCATCAACTGCTTATTTAATAATTATATGATCTATATCTCTCTAGATACTGTGAAGTTCTCAAGGATAGGTATAATGATTATTCAGGTATACTAGAGTTAAATTATGGATATTTTATGAGCACTTAGATGAGTATATGGAAACACTGCCTGGGTTAACAGGTATGACAAGAAATTGAGTAACAAATTAAGGTTTAAGTCTTAACATGCATACAGGCAGTTCTTGTTCAAAACGTGCACAAATTTAAGTTACCAAGGTTTAGTTAAATAAAACTTGTTTTCTAATATGACAGTTCAAATTTTAGTTATCAAAGCATGTTAATTGAAATTAATTGCATAAGGTACAAAGTTTTCTTCTAACTCTTCTCTCCACAAACACTATGCAAAAAGTGTTTTAAAGCATTGTATTCAAAGACTTAGGATATGACTTCTTTCAAAGACTATTGTTTATTGGGCATTGTGCATCTGTTACTCAATTCATACATGGAGTAGACAGTTGTGCTGTATACTTGTCTCCTAGTTACAAACCAACATGCCACTTTACAATAGTCAAAAGAGGGAGTAAGCCAACAAAAATGAAATTGTAACAAAGAGACCAAGTGCTAACATTGTAAGTGAAATTCAAATCTATATAAATGAAATTATAGAATAAACCACTAACTACACTATTGTTGATGCTACCGAAATAGAGAGACATCAGATATACAGCTAGGAGAATTTTTGTGCAGTTATCAAATTGAATGAATTAATTGTGATCAAAAGGATGAAGATGTCTAGAAGAAATGACACTGCCAAAAAACCTTCAATTACTTAGATTCTTGGATATATTTCATGACATTGAAATAACAAACAATACAATATTGGAAGATAATTCAAACTGAGAAAGTTCTACTTCAGTTCAGTTGCTCAGTCATGTCAGATTCTTTGTGACCCCATGAACTGCACCACTCCAGGCTTCCCTGTCCATCACCAACTCCCAGAGCTTACATAAACCCGTGTCCATTGAGGCAACGATGCCATCCAACCATCTCATCCTCTGTCGTCCCCTTCTCTGTCTGCCTTCAGTCTTTCCCAGCATTAGGGTCTTTTCAAATGAGTTAGTTCTTCACATCAGGTGGCCAAAGTATTGGAGTTTCAGCTTCAACATCAGTCCTTCCAATTAATATTCAGTCGTTCCAATTAATATTAATATCCTTTCCATTTAGACTGGTTGGATCTCCTTGAAGTCCAAAGGACTCACAAGAGTTTTCTCTTGTGATTCAAAAGCATCATTTCTTTGATGTTCAGTTTTCTTTGTAGTCCAACTCTCACATCCATACATGACTGCTGGAAAAGCCATACCTTTGACTAAATGGACCTTTGTTAGCAAAGTAATGTCTCTGCTTTTTAATATGTTGTCTAGGTTGGTCATAACTTTTCTTCCAAGGAGCAAATGCCTTTTAATTTCATGGCTACAGTCACCATCTGCAGTGATTTTGGAGCACAAAATAATGAGGTATGTCACTCTTTTCATTGTTTTCCCATCTATTTTCCATGAAGTGAAGGGAACAGATGCCATGATCTTACTTTTTGAATGTTGAGCCTTAAGTCAACATTTTCACTCTCCTCTTTCACTTTCATCCAGAAGCTCTTTAGTTTTCCTTCGCTTTCTGCCATAAAGGTGGTATCCTTTGTGTATCTGAAGTTATTGATATTTTCTCCCTCCAATCTTGATTCCAGCTTGTGCTTCATTCAGTTCAGCATTTCCCATGATGTACTCTGCATATAAGTTAAATAAGCATGGTGGCAATATACAGCTTTGACCTACTCCTTTCCCAATTTGGAACCAGTCTGTTGTTCCATGTCCAGCTCTGACTGCTGCTTCTTGACCTGCATATAGATTTCTCAGAAGGAAAGTCAGGTGGTCTGGTATTCCCATCTCTTTCAGAATTTTCCACAGTTTGTGATCCACACAGTCAAAGGCTTTGACATAGTCAATAAAGCAGAAATAGATGATTTTTCTGGAACTCTCTTGCTTTTTCAATGATCCAACAGATGTTGGCAATTTAATCTCTGATTCCTCTGCCTTTTCTAAATCCAGCTTGAACATCTGGAAGGTCACGGTTCACTTACTGTTGAAGCCTGTCTTGGAGAATTATGAGCATTGTTCTGCTAGCATGTGAGATGAGTGCAATTTTGGAGTAGTTTGAACATTCTTTGGCGTTTCCTTACTTTGAGATTGGAATGAAAACTGACTTTTTCCAGTCCTGTGGCCACCACTGAGTTTTCCAGATTTACTG
Source organism: Cervus canadensis (assembly GCF_019320065.1). NCBI lineage: Eukaryota > Metazoa > Chordata > Mammalia > Artiodactyla > Cervidae > Cervus > Cervus canadensis. The sequence continues at coordinate 51,265,663 of NC_057390.1, read as the reverse complement.
GCATATTAAGTGCAGCACTTTCACAGCATTATCCTTTAGGGTTTGAAAAAGCTCAATTGGAATTCCATCACCTCCACTAGCTTTATTCTCAGTGATGCTTCCTAAGGCCCACTTGACTTCACATTCCAGGATGTCTGGCTCTAGGTGAGTGACCACATCATCGTGATTATCTGGGTCATGAAGATCTTTTTTGTCCAATTCTTCTGTGTATTCTTGCCACCTCTTCTTAATATCTTCTGCTTCTGTTAGGTCCATACCATTTCTGTCCTTTACTGTACCCATTTTTGCATGAAATTTTCCCTTGGTATCTCTAATTTTCTTGAAGAGATCTCTAGTATTTCCCATTCTATTGATTTTTTCTATTTCCTTGTGCTGATCACTGAGGAAGGCTTTCGTATCTCTCCTTGCTATCCTTTGGAACTCTGCCTTCAAATGGGTATATCTTTCCTTTTCTCCTTTGCCTTTTGCTTCTCTTCTTTTCACAGTAATTTGTAAGGCTTCAGAAAACCATTTTGCCTTTTTGCATTTCTTTTTCTGGGGGGTGGTCTTTATTCCTGCCTCTTGTACAATGTCAGAAACCTTTGTCTCTAGTTTTTAAGGCAGTCTGTCTAACAGATCTAATCCCTTGAATCCATTTGTCACTTCCACTGTATAATTGTAAGGGATTTTATTTAGGTCATACCTGAGTAGTCTTGGAGAAGGAAATAGCAATCCACTCCAGTACTCTTACCTGGAAAATCCCATGGATGGAGGAGCCTGGTAGGCTACAGTCCGTGGGGTCACAAAGAGTCAGACACGACTGATTGACTTCCCTGGCTTGCTGGCTGAGTAGTCTAGTGGCTTTCACTACCTTCTTCAATTTAAATCTGAATTTGGCAATAAGGGGTTCATGATCTGGGCCACAGTCCGCTCCCAGTTTTGTTTTTGCTGACTGTATAGAGCTTCTCCATCTTTAGCTGCAAAAAATATAATCAGTCTGATTTTGGTATTGACTATCTGGTGATGTTCATGTATAGAGTCCTCTCTTGTGTTGTTGGAGGAAGGTGTTTGCTATGACCAGTGTATCCTCTTGGCAAAACTCTATTAGCCTTTGCCCTGCTTCATTCAGCACTCCAAGGCCAAGTTTGCCTGTTACTCCAGGTATTTCTTGGTTTCCTACTGAGAAAAGAATATAACAATTCAGTAGGGAATAGAAAAGATGCTCGCTCCGTATCAGATGCTATACAATGAGAACTGTATATGATTTGCAAAGGATTGAAACCCAGTTTTCATTATTTCCTATTTTTTACATTGCATTGTACTGAATCAATATTTTTTACTATTTAAAAATTTTATTTACATACTCATAACTTACAATAAGAGAGTTTATAATGTTTTGGTAAATATTTTTAAAAGTCACAGAATAATCATGATTTTCCCGTTGATTAAAATCACTTTGCCCAGTCTCACTGTATGTATCTTTTCCTGATCTGGCACCACTGCAGGGGTGGGAGCTGCCTGTGCATACTGCTGCCATCATCCCTCAAAATAATCAGATGTGGACAAAAACATTATGCTACATCATCCAAATTTGACAGAAAGTATCAACAGTCTTCTCAATGAACCACTTGTAATTGTTTTAAATTTTATAAGATTGGAAGAAGGCAGAATTTTCTACTTCAAAAAGATATCTGTGGTCACTTAAGGCAACTACAGATCAGGGGGAACCTTTTTGCATAGCAATTCAAAGGAAAACTATGATTGAATTTATTTATATTTACTGTACTGCTTATTTATTTAAGAAAACTATCATGATTTTTTTGTTGCTGTTGCTATAAAATGCCATTATGAGCTAGCACAGGAAACTATACTCAATATTTTATAATAACCTATAAGGGAAAAAATCTGAAAAATAATGTGTGTATATATATATTCTTTATATATACACGTATGTTGTTTAGTTGCTGAGTCACGTCAGATTCTTTTACAACCCCATGAACTATAGCCTGGCAGGCTCTTGTTTCCATGGGATTTCCCAGAAAAGAATACTGGAGTGGTTTGCCATTTCCTTCTTCAGGGGATCTTACTGACCCAGGGATTGAACCTGTGTCTCCTGCATTAACAGGCAGATTCTTTACCACCAAGTCACCAGGGAAATCACACATATATATGTGTGTGTGTATATATAAGAGTATATATATATATATTTATATTTATATAAAATCACTGTGCTGTACATCTGAAACTAACAAGACATTGTGTATTAGTCCACTATACTTCAGTAAAAGAAAAAAGACAATTTTTGCAGAGTTCAACATGTAAAGGCAAGTTAGCCAACTCAAGTCAACATTACAGACTGAAGTTATGCAGGTTTCACTAGAGTTTCAGTCATACTTTCAGTAATAGATATATAAGAGTTTAACATTTAAAAAACCTGAATAATCCATGGTCTTTCTCCAATTCTTTGAGTTTAATATCTGAGTAAACTAATTCAATAGAAATCATAGAGTACATTGCATATGGTGTTTTCCCTCATCTCAGCCCATTCAAGCATACAAATGATTGTCTTACAGTACCAAAATGTCTACTTGAAATTTTGTCCTGAATTTCTCTTTGAAAACAAAAGTTGCACTGCTCAGCCAGTTTTAATTGATTGATTGACAAGTATTCATAGATTCCATTTACCCATTTCAAAAAATCCTATAGTTAAAGAATTTCAAAACAGGAAGTACTTTGGAGTAAGGAGTTTCTTCTCCTTTCAAATCCTGCTTTCTTTCATACTTATTAAAAAACCAAAATGTGTAAATGTTTCTATTTGCTAAATACATGACCAAGAGTGATTTCATTAAAAGAATTACACAAACTGTTGACACTTGGGTTGTTTGGAAATTATCATAGTTAACCTTCCCAGAAATCTAATAAAATATCTTATTTATAGGTCAATTGACTATGCATATACAAAAGTAGTTTTCTTGTTAAGTAAATGAGAAGGTCAGTGAATAAATAGCCCCTGACAGGGGTAGGGGCTTGGGATGGGGGAGGCGCGGGGGATGGGGGAGGCAGAATGTATTTTGTTTCTTTCTGCATCTTTGCTATTAAAAGAAAGAAAGAAAGAAAACCTTTGTGTCTACCAAAGTTAGTTCATTTTGAAGCTTAAAATTGAGAGGAAACTGCAATTCAAGAATCAGTAAAAGAACACTCTGTACTCTCCTTGAACTTCTATATCCCAGTCTCTACATGTATTTTCATTTTGTCCTTAGTCTTTTAAGATTGCTTTTGAGGAATTATATGGGCTCCCTCTGGTGACTAATTTCACACCTAAACATTCCCATGGCAGTTAATGAAGAGACTGAAATCTCCAAATCCTGTGTCTCCTCCTATGCAGAAAAGTGTGTGAGGTTATAAGCCTACAGGGATGAATTAAAAAAAAAAAATCTAGAGTTTAGTACTGGTTCTTTATTGAATGTTTAAAGAGTAACTAAATTTGTCATATTAAATTCCCCAGTTGTGTGCTTTTTTCTTTCTTTTTATTGTAGTTGCCATTATTTAGAGTGAGAATATCTTGACATATTCAGGCAAAATAGTTCTAAAATAAAGACAAATTTTAATTGTTTTAAAACAATCTACTTTTTTTCAATGTGTTGTTACACATAGAAAATGGAGTAAAGCTAGTGTGGAGATCATAAATCAAAGTCATACATGAAGGATTTATCCAAGTCTAGCCTCTTCAGGGGCTTCCCTGGCAGCTCAGACAGTAAAGAATTTACCTGCAATGTCAGAGATCTGGGTTCAGTCACTGTCTGGAGAAGATCCCCTGAAGTAGGAAATGGCAACCCACTCCAATATTCTTACCTGGAGAATTCCATGGACAGAGGAGGCTGGACGGCTACAGTCCATGGGGTTGCAAAGAGTCGAACATGAAGCCAGACAACTCTTCATCATCTTAAAAGAGCCTGGGTAACACTTTGGCTACCTGATGTGAGGAACTGACTCATTAGAAAAGATCCTTATGCTGGGAAAGATTAAATGCAGGAGGAGAAGGGGATGAAAGAAGATGAGATGGCTGGATGGCATCACCAACTCAATAACATGAGTTTGAGTGAGCTCTGGGAATGATGATGGTGATGGACAGGGAAGCCTGATGTGCTGCAGTCCATAGGGTCACAAAGAGTCTGACATGACTGAGTGACTGAACTGAATTGAAGGCTCCCTCCCAGTATAATGTGGCAAATTTCAGGACTCCTTATTCAGCATACTTCTGTTTCTTTTTTTCTATCTTTATATCTGTTTCTTTCCTTCTAAGAAATAAAATATATTCTAAGAGATGTAATTAAAGAATTGAGCCACATTCTAGTCCCATACTCAAGCTTTATTCATAAATAATCATCGTTTTGAAGTTTCTATGTCTGCTTTGTATTTAGTAGTTGTATTTTCAAAACACATGTCTACATAAGTACCCTTGAAATTCAATATCATTTTGTGTCTGTTTATAATTTACCTATGCTAGTATCATTGTGTGTATGCCTTTCTGCAACTGGTATCTTTATACACCTGAGATTATAGATCCATTCCTGTTGGTGGGTATAGATAAGCTTATTTTCTTTACCAGTGATCTACTGTAATTTTAAAATCAATTCAGTTCAGTTCAGTTGCTCAGTCGTGCCTGACTCTTTGTGACCCCATGAATCACAGCACGCCAGGTCTCCCTGTCCATCACCAACTCCCAGAGTCCACCCAAACCCATGTCCATTGTGTTGGTTATGACATCCAACCATCTCATCCTCTGTCATCCCCTTCTCCTCCTGCCCTTAATCTCTCCCAGCATCAGGGCTTTTTTAATGAGTCAGCTCTTCGCATCAAATGGCCAGCATATTGGAGTTTCAGCTTCAACATCAGTCCTTCCAATGAACACTCAGGACTGATCTCTTTTAGGATGGACTGATTGGATCTCCTTGCAGTCCAAGGGACTCTCAAGAGTCTTCTCCAACACCACAGTGAAAACCATCAATTCTTCAGTGTTCAGTTTTCTTTATAGTCCAACTGTCACATCCATACCTGACCACTGGAAAAACCATAGCCTTGACTAGATGGACCTTTGTTGGCAAAGTAACGTCTCTGCTTTTTTTTTTTTTTTTAATATTTTGTTGTATGTGTTCTTTTTTTTTCCCCATTTATTTTTTATTAGTTGGAGGCTAATTACTTTACAATATTGTAGTGGTTTTTGTCATACATTGACATGAATCAGCCATGTATTCGGAAGCTAAGCAGGGTCGGGCCTGGTTAGTACTCGGATGGGAGACATCTCTGCTTTTTAATATGCTGTCTAGGTTGGTCACAACTTTCCTTCCAAGGAGAAAGTATCTTTTAATTGCATGGCTACAGTCATCATCTGCAGTGATTTTGGAGCCCAGAAAAATAAAGTCAACCACTGTTTCCACTGTTTCCCCATCTACCTGCCATGAAGTGATGGGACTGGATGTCATGATCTTAGTTTTCTGAATATTGAGCTTTAAGCCAACTTTTTCACTCTCCTCTTTCACTTTCATCAAGAGGCCCTTTAGTTCTTCCTCACTTTCTGCCATAAGGGTGGTGTCATCTGCATGTTTGAGGTTATCGATATTTCTCCCAGCAACCTTGATTCCAGCTTGTGCTTCCTCCAGCCCAGCGTTTCTCACAATGTACTCTGCATATAAGTTAAATAAGCAGGGTGACGATATACAGCCTTGATGTACTCCTTTTCCTTTTTGGAACCAGTCTGTTGGTCCATGTCCAGTTCTAACTGTTGTTTCCTGACCTGCATACAGGTTTCTCAATATTATAATATCATTTATTTATTCTGACCATAATAACTGTCATTTAAATTGTTTTCATTTTTTCTGTCAGTGTAAAGATTCAGAGCATCTCATGGCTTTTTTCTCTCCCACATATATGAGGGTTTCTCAGGAGTGCAGTCTGTGAAGTTGGATTGATGAGTATTGGTGAATCAACATCTTTTACTCTATCAATAATTCAAATATCTCTTAAAAGTGATGTTTCTGTTTACCTTCTCATCACTTTTTATTTACTTTATAAGAACATTTTGACCAGGGAGTGAAAAAATGTTCTCAATTTAATCTCTACCCTTCTCTGTGACACTTTTAAAAGCTATTTTCAAAAATAGCTTCACTTGTGAACGATCGAACATTTTCACACCTTTCCCCAGGCATACTATCTTTTCCTATATGACAGTATAAGTTTAAACACTTTCTTGCTCCTATGTACTCTGATGTCAGTATGTGAACTGAGAACTTCAAGATGTACAAGCTAGATTTCGAAAAAGCAGAGGAACCAGGGTCAAATTGCCAACATCCGCTGGATAATAGAAAAAGCAAAAAGATTAAAAAAAGAAAAATCGACTTCTGCTTCATTGACTATGCTAAAGCTTTTAACTGTGTGGATCACAACAAACCGTGGAAAGTTCTTAAAGGGCTGGGAATCCCAGACCACTTTACCTGTCACCTGAGAAACCAGTATGCAGGTCAAGAAGCAACAGTTAGAAAAGGACATGGAACAATGGGCTGGTTTGAAATTGGGAAAAGACTATGTCAAAGCTTATTTAACTGGATGACTCATAAGCTGGAATCAAGATTGCTAGAAGAAATATCAATAACCTCAGATATGCAGATGATACCACCTTAATGGCAGAAAGTGAGGAGGAACTAGAGTCTCTTGAGGTAGCTGAATTAGGAGAGTGACAAAGCTGGCTTAAAACTCAACATTCAAAAAAATAAGATCATGTCTTCTAGTCCTATCTATCACTTCATGGCAAATAAATGGGAAAAAAATTGGAGTGACACATTTTATTTTCTTGGGCCCCCAAATCACTGAGGACAGTGACTACAGCCATGAAATTAAGAGACACTTGCTCCTTGGAAGAAAAGCTATGACAAACCTAGACAGCATATTAAAAAGCAGAGGCATCACATTGTCTATAAAGATCTGAATAGTCAAAGCTAGTGCTTTTCCAGTAGTCATGTACAGATGTGAGACTTCGGCCATAAAGAAGGCTGAGTGCCAAAGAATTGATGCTTTCAAACTGTGGTGCTGGAGAAGACTTGATTCAGAGTCCCTTGGATTGCAAGGAGATTAAAACCAGTCAATCCTAAAGGAAATCAACCTTGAATATATATTGGAAGGACAATACTGAAGCTGAAGCTCCAATACTTTGGCCACCTGATTTGAAGAGCCAACTGATTGGAAAAGAACCTAATGCTGGGAAAGATTGAGGGCAAGAAGAGAAGGGGGTGACAGAGGATGAGATGGTCGGATGGCATCACTGACACAATGGACATGAGTTTTAGCAAACTCAGGGAAATAGCGAAGGACAGGGAAGCCTGGTGTGCTGCAGTTCATGGGGTTTCAAAGAGTTGGACATGACTTAAGGACTGAACAACAACCCTGATAGAGTAGGGAAGGGAAAATATTCATTCACAACACTACTACTTCTTTGGAAAAACTATCCCAGTGCCATGTTTTAATGGTGTTTTTCCTTCACATCAGCAGGTTAAACCATTCAATCCTCTTTTCTTTCAATATCATCTAACTTCAAGTCATTTTCCTTTATTTTGTAAGATACTTTACAATTATCTTTTAAAAGTGTCTAGTTTTATGCTAGACACTCTCTCAGCTCCCTCAGTAACAGATAATAACAATGTCCATATTAATGGTTTTTATACTTCCATGACCTTCAGCACAGTATTTAAGCAATCTTTGTATATCCTAAACGCATTTACATTTTAATTTTTAAACTGTAATTAAATGCAACTCAAATAGACATCTTCTTTTATGTACACAACACCAGAACCACTTCACCTAAACGCAATTGAGGGGAAAAAAAAAAAAAAGACAACCATGACAAACATCATTTTAAGTTTTATGTATTAGTTTCAAATAAGTTGTATTACTGCCTAAAAAGCCTATTTCTTCTCCTTAGTCTTTTATTTTCTCATATCATAAGAAGCAATATTTTCTGTTCTCTTCTTAAACTATCAAATCTGCTCTGCATATCCTCACTCTTCTTTGATATCCATACTTCTTCATGCCTACCTCCAGGGCATCTTCCCAACCCAAGGATTGAATCCAAGTCTCCCACATTGCTGGCAGATTCTTTACCATCTGAGCCACCAGCGAAGCCCAAGAATACTGGAGTGGGTAGCTTCTCTAGGGGATCTTCCCTACCCAGGAATCAAACTGGAGCCTCCTGTATTGTCGGTGGATTCTTTACTGGCTGAGCTACCAGGGAAGCCTGATTTCACTGAACAAGCAGTAGCAAACCAAAAATAGCATCCATACATTCCAAAAGCCACATCTACCATTTTAGCTGGGTCTTGCTATGGTGGTGACTTATGTTACGCTGCTGTTTTAGTCAAGCCTGTCTGTTTACCCTTGCTGAATCACATCTATTAAAAAATGTGACTCCTGCAAAGAATCCATTTTGTTTCTACATTATCCGCATTTTTATTTCAGCTGCATTATTATCGTCATCATCATCATACCCCAATGCTGCAATATCTCCCATGCTAAAAACTCATAAAATCTTTTTGGATGCCAAATCCCCTCTGGAGAAACCACCCGGTTTTTCTGCTTGCCTATGTAGGAAAGTTGCTTTTAATTCCTCCACCTCCCATTTTCTCCTGAATTTACCACCATCATATTTAATTTTTTCAATCTTATTAAAACCGCTACTAAACCATTGAGACACTAGACCCCCATGTTGGTATAACCAGTGTTTTTTTTTTTTTCCGACCTCACTTGACTCAACTTATTGCATTTGACATAGCTGATCATTCCCTCTTTTTTTCTCTTGAAACACTCCCTTTCCTTCCAATATCTTTTCTCTACTGAAAATTTGTTGCTGAATCTTTCTTAATTTCCCAATACCTAAAATTGGAGAACCTTCAAACTCAATTTGTGAAACTCTCTTATCAGTCTTGATGATTGCATCCAGAATTATGACTTTAAATACCATTTGTAGTCAAATGCAAGGTTTATAAATTTCCTATCTGACGTCTCCACATGAACGTCTAGATATTAACATGTCAAAGACAAAATGCTGGAATTCAAATACTCACTTCTCCTTAAGTCTTATTTTCCTTTCCTTTTTTTTTTTTTTTTTTTCAATCCACTAGAAAATAATTCCATCACTCCTATTGCCAAGGCTAAAAACCTTGGAGATACTTTGGATATATCTCCTAATCCCATATTCTTTACCCATATATTAGCAAATTCTGTTGATTTATTTTTCTTTTTAACATACAGCTCAACCACTTCTTTCTGATATTATCACTATTCTAAAGTATCTGTCGTGCAGTCAGTTCAGTTCAGTTGCTCAGTCGTGTCCGACTCTTTGCCACTTCATGGACTGCAGCATGCCAGGCTTCCCTATCCATCACCAACTCCCAGAGATTGCTCAGTATCTGTCGTACAAGCCTTTTATCATCTGGCACATGAGAGGTCTTTGTGATTCAGCAGTATCATTTTCTACACACCAAACAGAATGATATCATTAAAAATAAGCCAAATTTCATATCACTTATTTTCTAAAATCCCTGCAATTTTTCTAAATATCTCAAAAAATCCAAAATTATTGCCATGACTGCATTGACTGGAGACCTGTCTCATTTAATATATTACCTCTTTTCCTATTGCTCATTTCATTCCAGCCCTGTGGTTTTTGAGGTATTTTTCAAGCACATCAAACATCTCCTGCCTTAGGGGTATTGTATCCAGGTTTTTATTTTTCTTGAATCTTCTTCCCCAGATTTTTGCATAGTTTCCTACCTTGCAGTGATCATTTACTCTCTTAGAGAAGTCTCAGATCCTCCTTTCTGATATAGAATCTACTTCACTATTCTCTAGCCAAGGCTATATTTACTTATTTTCACAGAATATATTATCACCTAAGATAGTTTGCATTTATTTGTTTATTAGTTATTAATTATTTTAAAATATTTATTATGATAGAATTAACAACAATGAATGCAGGGGCTGTCTTTGTTTGCTACGTAACCACTGCATTATGAAGGGACATAATAAATATTTGTTGAATATTTATTCAATAATAATATTGAATAATATTGTATTTCCTATCCAAAACTTTCTGTGTACTCCTCTCTACTAATATTCAACTCATTAAAGCTGATCTTCCTTTTCAACATTAGCTGTTCTGCTTAAGATTCTTTTTCTGCTTACTATCAGCTTCTTCCTCACTTGGATATTTCCCTCATGAAACCTGAATTTAATTTTTTCCCATTTCAACTGCATCCCTGAGCACTTCAAATTCTAATTATATTTCTATATTTCCCTTATGAATTAAGAAAATCTAATCATTAGTTTCTCAGTCCTCAGGCTCGTGCTTATTGTTCAGTCGTGTTTGACTCTTTGCAACCTCATGGTTATAAAGACTATACATGGACTGTAGCTGCCAGGTTCCTCTGTCTATGGGAATTGCCAGGCAAGAATACTAGAGTGGTTTGCCATTTCCTCCTCCAGGGGATAATCCCGACTCAGGAATAGAACCCATGTCTGCAGTGTTTCCTGCATTGGCAGGCAGATTCTTTACAACTGAGCCATCTAGGAAGCTCCCTTTCTAGTCCTATTCCTTATATAAATAGTAATTTTCAATAAAATAACAAAAATATGCTTATTTTATTAAACTTTGATGTGGAGAAATTTGGAAATGAAATTGCAATTTGTTGCAAGCAGTGATTTTATCTAACTCTTGCTAATAACTCTACTTTTTGACTAAGGGTACTGAAGAGGTATCACTTTGTAAAATGTTATTTTGTATATTAAAACTGTATTTGTTGTATAAGTTTAGGACTGAAATATGGGCTCTTTTCATAGTGGGTGATATCAGTAAAACTAAGTTTAAAAATATTTTGTAAAAGAAGAAGTCCAATATAAAAGAAAATGGACAGGGAGACCATACAGACAGAAGTGAAACAATAAGCATCTCACCCTGGTCAAGTAAACTGTGGCTTGAGAATACACATCAGCTTTTCGATATCTCTTCACCCTCAATCATACACAACTGAGAAACTAAAACTGTGAATTAATCATTCAAATATCCAAACATGGAACAACTTTATATTATTTTCCACATTGACATTCAGAGCAGATCACCTCTTATTTAATTTCTCTTCCATGTCTAAGACTCAGACAATCCTTCATATTTGTCATATGGCATATCTTGGAACTAAGAACAATGAAAAGAAAATAAAGCAGTTTTTGTCTTTTTTCCTTTCCTTCTTATATTATTAATTTTTGCTTGCTGTGATTGTTGTTGTTCTGTTGGTAAATAGAGGAATGAATGATCATTTACAAACACCACTGAGGCAATATTATGACCATGGTTTCTCAGCAGATTTTGGGAAACTTGACTATTGTAAAGGAAATCATTAAGAATATCTATCAGGGAATTTGAAATTAAAACTGAAAATTCTTGTCTGTAATATCAGGTCTAGGCCAATCTTTTTAATTCATCCTTAGTTACAATAATTCTTGTTTTAAGTTATTTTTCCCTAAGAAACTCTTCAAACTATGCCCTCCCACCAAACCTTAGATCTTAAATTCACATCCACCCTTAATCAAGGTTTTGCCTTGTGCATCTTTGAGAAAATTGAGTCACTCTTGCATGAATCCCTTAATTATGCCATCAGCCCAAATTATGGAAAAAAAAAAAAACAAAAACACGTTTCATTATATTCTCAAGATTCAAAGTAAGATAGAATGTATTCTATTCTTACCAGAATTGTAAAATTAACATATCAGTGTATCAGTTCAGTTCAGTCGCTCAGTCATGTTCGACTCTTTGCGACCCCATGAATCGCAGCATGCCAGGCTTCCCTGTCCATCACCAAATCCCGGAGTTTACTCAAATTCATGTCCATCCAGTCAGTGATGCCATCCAACCATCTCATCCTCTGTCATCCCCTCCTCCTCCTGCCCCCAAGCCCTCCCAGCATCAGGGTCTTTTCCAATGAGTCAACTCTTCGCATCAGGTGGTCAAAGTACTGGAGTTTCAGTTTCAGCATCAGTCCTTCCAATAAACACCCACGACTGATCTTTAGGATGGACTGATTGGATCTCCTTGCAGTCCAAGGGACTCTCAAGAGTTTTCTCCAACACCGCAGTTCAAAAGCATCAATGTACAATAGTGTAATAAACTCAAACATATTTCTCTGGAGATAGAAGCAGAATTAGTGCAAGAGAAAATAAAGCATCCTTACTAGTTGTTTTGTGTGTGTTTTCAGTCATATCTGAATCTTTGTGACTCCATGTACTGTAGCCCACCAGGCTCCTCTTTCCATGGGATTTTCCAGGCAAGACTACTGGAGTGGGTTGCCATTTCCTTTTCCAGGGGATCTTCCTGATTGAGGGATTCAACCAGAATCTCCTGCATCTCCTGAATTAGCAGGTAACACTGAGACACCTGGGAAGCATCTTTTCTTTTAGACTCAATGAAGTTCTTTGAGGACTATTCTGGGCCATTCTGGGACTCTTAAGTAAATACCTAATTTTTATTTTAATATATAGAGAGCATTTTTTTTTTTTTAATTTAGAAATGAAAGTTAAAAATAAACTTCAACTCTCAACTCTTCTTTTTAACTTTTTCCAATCTAAGACTATAGTATTCTAAAAAGATACCAGGTTTCAACAATACACTTTTTACACTCTTTGGAAACTTGAGTTTCTACTTTAAAATTCAAGGAATGGACTTAATTGCCCTGTATTTTCTTACGGAAAAAATTTTAATTATCTAGATATAATTGATTTTAGTCATATTTAAATCTTTATTACTTTTTTCTAATTGTCAGAACTTATACTTTTCTCCCAGAATTTTCTCTTGGGAATAAATTTCTCTATTATTCAGTATCTAATTTCAACTAATGTGACTGTGAAAAATAATTTGGCAAGACACAAGAGAAAGACATAGGAGTAACATTAATCATGTCCGACTCTTTGCTACCCCATGCACTGTAGCCTACCAGGCTCCTCCCTCCGTGGGATTCTCCAGGCAAGAATACTGGAGTGGGTTGCCATTTTCTTCTCCTTAATCATAGCAGTAACATATAAATGTATTACACTCCACCCTTAACTCAATTTTGATTGGAACTTAAAATATTACATTTGCTACTGATAGTCATTCTAAGCCAATTTTCTTAATAGAGATACTTTTCCTAAGGATAACTTTTTCTTCTTCTTTTTTTTTTCTGTGTGTGTGTGTGTGTGTGTGTGTGAAGATTATAAACTGATGTTTAGGGACACTTAACATCTGATATAGGTTAGTGGATAAATTAATTAATATTAAGAATCATTACAGTCTGTCAGAAATGCAAAGGTGTAATTTTAATGGTATCATCTTAGCAAAAAATAATCTGTTCTAATGTGTCCATTGCAGTAAAAAGAAAGAGATTGTATTTGTGTTGATAAAGGTGAGTTTAGATTTAGTCTTTTCAACTCTGCCAAAAGCAATAGATTGAAGCCTCAAATCGAGTAAACACCCATTATTGATACTGTCTATTGGTCAGAATTAAGCATGATTTTATCCTTTGAGTTGAGTTGACTTTACAGATAGCTTTGGCTATGATGAAGGTATTAAGAAGGTATTAACCAATTTTTTTTGTCATATTGCCTGTTGTTTTTTTTTTTTTCCCACACACATCTTTGAGTATCACCTTTTGGGTTTTAAATAGTAACACTTCAAAGGATTCTCAGCTCCCACTACCAACCACAATAAATTAAGTGAATATGAATAGATGCATTTTAAATAGGCTCTGAATTTGTTTACATATATGTATGGAAGCTGCCTAATTGAGTCAGAAACTAGTAATTCTACATCTCTCAAATATAAAAAACAAAATGGTCTTCCAAACACTTTAGAATGAACATGTGTCTGGTAACTACTCTTTTAAAATAAAAAGAAACACATTGTTCTTTCTAAGCAAAATAATTTAAACAATGTGTTTACAAATGCAATCAACAATGCTAACTTAATGTAATCACCAAATAGCTCCACAGTTACGATTATAGGTTGGAAATAATTCTTTTTATTTTTTAAATAAATGAAGAGATAGTATAATTTCACGAATTGGCAGACACAATATTGATAAAGTAATAATTATTCCCAACTTGATTTACAGATTCAGTGCAATCCTGATAAAATCCTAGCAAGCTGTCTGTCAATATTGATAAACAGATTCTAAAATTTTGTAGAAATGAAAAAGGCCAACCCAATACTGAGTAACTGAAACCAAGTTGGATGACTCATAATACCCAATTTGAAGACATAAAGACGCAGTGTTCAAGACAATGGAGTACTGGTAAGAGAGCTTACCAACTGACTCACACAAATGCAGTGAACAGGCCTTTAACAGAGAAGCAGAGAAATCAGTGAAGAGAGCATAGTCTTGTCAACACATTTGTGCTGGGCAAACCAGGCTGCCTGATACAAAATATAATCCAAGAAACAGAATGTATATATCACACAGACATTAGGTCAAAACGAGACATAAAAATTAAGAATATAATACAAATCTACAAGCCAGAGAAAGCTTTTGGGGTAAAATTGAGATTGGATCTGGTGATGGAATTTTAAGTAAAACACCACTAGTATGACACATGAAAGAACAAAGTGATAACTTGGGTGTTATTAAAATTAAAAACTACTCTGTGAAAGATACCAGTAAGACGATGAAAAAAAATGAGAAAAACTTTTGCAAAACATATGTCTGATAAGGAACTTGTATTCAAAATATACAATACTTGACTTTTAAAAACAACTGTTAACATTCAAGAATGAAAGATAAACAAGCCAACTGAAAATGGCAAGATAACTGAATGAATACTCACCAAAGAAGGTATATAGAGGGATGCATTATCAAATCATTTGCTGTTAGATAATTGGAAATGGAACCGACAATTAAATACTACTTATCAAATGTCACTTATTAAAATGACTAAAATTTGAAACACATTCAAAACATTCAATTAAAATTTGAATCTGCGAATCGTGCAGAGACTTTTGAAGATTGTTTGGCAATCACTTGCAAAGTTAAATGTAGTTTTATAATATGTTTCACCTCTCAAGCTCTTGGAATTTACCTAATTGAATTAACAAGTTATACCTACCCAAAAACCTGTGCATGAATGTAAATAGCCACTTCATTCACACTTATTATAGCCAAAAGCAGCCAAAATGTCCTTTGACAGGTGAATGGATAGAAGTTCTGATATATCCTTACAATGAAGTATTATTCAGTCATAAAAGTAAGTGAGCTAGTAAGCCACAGAATTATATGGAGGAACTTAAATGCATATTGCTAAGTGAAAGAAGTCAGGATGAACAACTCCATGTAATCCCAACTCTATGAATTTCTGGAAGAGGCAAAATCATAAACTGAGTAAATAAATCAGTGACTAATAGGTTTGGCAGAGATAGGAGTGGTGGAGAGTTGGATAAGTATATCACAGGGAATTTAAAAGCATTCCACAGATATTGTGGGTTTGATTCCAGACGAACAGAATGAAGCAAATGTCTCAGTAAAGTGAGTCATACAATTTTTTTCTTGTTCTCCAGTTCATATAAAAGTTATGTTTACTCTGTGCCCTAAACTACTATGTGTTTCATAGCATTTTACCAAAAAGATAGTATATCTTAATTTAAAACTATTTTTGTTGCTAAAAATGCTGTCATCTGAGGCTGTAGTAAGTTGTAGACGTTTTGCTGGTGGAGGGTCTTGCCTCCATGTTGATGGCTGCTGACTGAGCAGGTTGCTGAAGTTTGGGGCCGATGCGGCAATTTTTTTTAAAGTAAGAAAACAATGTAGTTCACACCATTAATTGACTCTTCCTTTTATGACTGATTTCCCTGTGCCATACAATGCTGTTTGATGACATTTTACCCATAAGAGGACATCTTTCAATTACAATCAAATCTTCGGAGCCCTACCACTCTGTTATCAACTAAGTTTAAATAATGCTCTAATTTCTGTGTTGACATTTCAACAGTCTTAACAGCATCTTAGCCAGGAGTAAATTGCATCACTAAAAATCAGTTTAATTGCTCATCCAAAAGAAGTAACTCCTTTGTTATCACGAGATTATTTAGTATGAGATTTCAGGGATTCAGTCACATCTTTAGAATCCACTTCTAATTCTAGTTATCTTGTGATTTCCACCACATAGTAGTTACTTCCTACACTGAAATCTTGAACTCCTCAAAATCATCCATTAGGGTTGGAATTAACTTCTTCTAGATTACTATTAATGTTGATATTTTGATTTCTTCTCATGAATCACAAATATTCTTCATGACATCTGGGAAAATGAATACTTTCCAGAAGGTTTTCAATTGACTTTTCCCAGATCCATCAAAAGAATCACTATCAATGGATGCTATAGTGTTAGAAATGTATTCCTTAAGCAATGACACTTGAAGGTCAACTATTTTCCTTGACCCATAGGCTGCAAAATGGATGTTGTATTAGCAGGCATAAAAATATTTATCTCATCATACATCTCCATCATGTTTCCTGGATCAAGTGCATTGACACTGAACAAACAGAAATATAACAAAGGAAATTTTTTTTTTTTTTTTTTTGTCTTCCCTGAGCAGTGGATCTTGACAGTGGGCTTAAAATATTTAGGAAACGGTTTATAAACAGAGTGCTGTAATCAGGCTTTGTTGTTCAATTTATAGAGTACAGACAAAGTAGATTTAGCATAATTCTTAAAAGCTGTAAGGTTTTTGGAATAGTAAATGAGCACTAGCTTCAACTTCAAGTCGCCAGCTGCATTAGCCAGTAACAAGAATGTCAGACTGCCTTTTGAAACTTTAAAGCCGGCATTGATTTTTCTTCTCTAGCTATGAAAGTTCTAGATGACATCTTCTTCAAATAGAAGACTACTTTGTCTACATTGAAAATATGTTATTTAGTGTAGATACCTTCAGTAATTGTCTTAGCTAAGTCTTCTGGACAACCTACTGCAGTTTATACATCAGCATTTGCTGCTTCACCTTGCACTTTTATGTTATGGAGATGGATTCTTTCCTTAAACCACATGAACCAACCTCTGCTGGCTTCAAGCATTTCTTCTGAAGCTTCCTCAGTTCTCTCACCCTTCAAAGAATTGAAGAGATTTAGGGCCTTGTTCTGGATCAGGTGGGGCTTCCCCTCTGGCTCAGATGGTAAAGAATCTGCCTGAAATGAGGGAGACCCGGGTTCATTCTCTGAGTCAGGAAGATTCCCTGGAGAAGGGAATGGTTACCCACTCCGCTATTCTTGCCTGGAGAATTCCATGGACAGAGGAGCCTGGCAGGCTACAGTCCATGGGGTGACAAAGAGTTGGATATGACTGAGTGATTAACACTTTCACTTTTTCTGTATCAGGCTTTGACTTAAGGGAATGTGTTAGCTTAATGTTCATCTTCTATCCAGATTAAAATTTACTCCATATCAATTTTTTTTTTTTTTTGTATCACAATGAGGCTCTTTTTCTTTCTTATCATTCATGTTTTCACTGGAGCATTACTTTGTACTCATAATTTGGCTAACTGGTGCAGGAGGCCTGGCATTCAGTCTACCTTATCTTGGATTTCAATGTGCCTTCCTCACTGAGGTTAATCATTTCTAGCTTTTGATTTAAAGCAAAAGACACTCACCTGTTCCCTTTATTTGAACATTTAGAAGCTATTGTAAAGTTTGTTAATTGGCCTGGTTTCAATACTGTTGCATCTCAAGTGTTAGGGGAAGTTCTGAGGAGAGGCACAGAGATGAGAGAACAGCTGTTGGTGGAATAGACAGAACACACACAACATTTATCCATTAAGTTTGTTATTTCACCTGGGTGTGATTTGTGGTGCCCCAAAACAATTAAAATGGTACCATCAAAGATCACAAATCACTATAACAATATAAAAACAATGAAAACCTTGAAAAGTTGTGAGAATTACCAAAATGTAACACAAAGACATATAATAGAATGAGCACATCAGTCAAAATCAGTAGAAGTTAACAACAGAAGAGATAAATCTTGATGCACGCAAATTAAAAATATTTTATGGGTCAGCCATCCCAGCATGAAATGCAGAATGTGATAAGTAATCTAAAAATACTGCAAATGTGTTTGACAATGTGAAGGGGACAATGTGATAATGTGCTGACTTAAGTAACTTTGGAAATGAATAGATTCTGCAAGACAAAAGGCAAATAGAATGTACAAAACACTACACTCTAGTTTTTTTAAAAAAGTTGTTCTTACTTTCTAACTTGCTAATATGGTGTATCATATTGATCGATTTGCATATATTGAAACATCCTTGCATTCCTGGGATAAATCCTGCTGGATCATGATGTATGTTACTTTTAATGTATGAATGGATTTGGTTTGTTGGTATTTTGTTAAGAATTTCTGCATCTATGTTCATCAGTGATTATTGACCTATAAGTTTATTTTTCTGTGATATTTTTGTCTGGTTTCGGCATCAGGGTGATGGTGGTATCATAGAATGAGTTTGGGAGTGCTTCTCCCTATGCAGTTTTTTTGTTTGTTTGTTTTAGAAGAAGAATTTGAGGATAGTGTTAGCTCTTCTTTAAATGTTTGATAGAATTCTCTGTAAATTCATCTGGTCTTGGGCTTCTGGTTGATCTCATTTGTGAAACAGAAATAGAGATACACACATAAAGAACAAATGCATGGACAACGGTGGGGGACAGGGAGGATGTGATGAATTGAGAGATTGTGATTGACATATATACACTATTGATAATTGTATAAAATAGCTAACTAGTGAGAACCTCCCGTATAGCTCAGGGAACCCTACTCAGTGCTCTGTGGTGACCTAAATGGGAAGGAAACCCCAAAAAAGAGGAGATATATGAACACGTATGGTTGATTCACATTGCTGTGCAGTAGAAACTAACACAGCATCTTAAAGCAACTATACTCCAGTAAAAATTAATTTAAAAAAAGTAATTTTCTCTTGTCCAATGGGGTTACCAGGTGGACAATTCTGAAACCATTACACCTTTGTACTGGAATTGAGCAGTTGAACAAGTGAATATCAAGTGGTAGTGTTAGGGGAAGCTCACTGACTGAAACTGCCTGCCCTGGCCAGGCATCATAGTAACTATTTGTATGAGGTCCTAGTAAGAAACCTGGAACTAATAAGTCACCATCAACTGGAAGAGTTCGGGAAAGGTCAAAAGGAGATACACATGTCTGAGCACCTCCCAGAATCCTTCTTGATGGCCTCCATCATGGCTGAACACAAGGAAGGACTCTGTGTCAGAATGATTGACTGAAGACAACCCAGAAACTAATCCCATCACCATAAAACCCTGTGGCAGAGCAGTTCTCCTGGGTTCCCTTACCCTACCTCTCTCCGTCCAGGTGCCCTTTCCCCATAAAATCTCTTGCTTTGTCAGCACATGTGTCTCCCCAGACAGTTCATTTCCAAGTGTTAGACAAAAGCCCAGTTGCAGGCCCTGGAAGGGGTCTCCCTTCTTGCAACAGTAGAAGTCAGTTATCACACTTTTGGAGTGGGAGGCTACAGAGAAGCCTGATAGAGTGATTCATGTAGTATTGGATTAGAGCAGGAGACCTCAGTATGCATTCATTTTAAATGTAATAAATATGAAGATGGTAACAAATAGAAATATAGATCTATAAATACCTTGGTTACATTCCACATATAGATCCCCTTGCTCCGTCAGCTGAAAGGGCCTAGAAGCATTGACACTCAAGTAGCATGAACAAGCCTAGTGCCATGATATTTGATTTTTTTTTTAATAGAGGTCATATTTTTTATTTTTTGTCAGTCTGAAAAGTGACAAATGGTATGTCAATGTAGTTTGTTTATTTATTTATTTATTTTTTACTTTGTATACAATTTAAAGGTTACTCCTATTTACCATTATTATAAAATATTGGCTATACTTCTCATGTTGTACAATAGATCCTTGTGCTTATCTTATACACAATAGTTTCTACCTTCTTCTCCCCCATCCCTTTACTGTCTCTCTCCTCCTACACTGGGAACCACTACTCTGTTCTCTATATCTGTGAGCTTGTTTCTTTTTCATTATATTAACTAGTTTGTTATATTGCTTAAATTCTACACCTAAGTGATATCATACAGTATTTGTCTTTCTCAGTCTGACTTACTTCATTTAGCATAATGCCCTCCAAGTCCATTCCTGTTGCTGCAAATGGCAAAATTTTCACTCTTTTATGATTGAGTAGTAGTTCATTATAAATATATATCATGTTTCATTGATTTTAAATACTATTTCCTAATAGAAAACAGAGTTCATAGAGAAATAGCCTCTTCTAGGACTCAGGAAAGAAATATGCAAGAACAGCTTACAGTATCTTGTAATGCCAAAAAGAAAAAAAAAAAGTGTTAAAAACAATCAATTAAAGGAACAAACAGAAGAAGCACAATGATAAATTTATATCAAATGGATACTGGTGATAATCAATAGACCTATTGGCAAAAAGAAGGACAATTTGAGGGAAAAATTGTAAAGTTGTATTGGATTTTCACCTACAGTGTAAAACAAATATCTGTACTTCTGCTGCTGCTGCTGCTAGGTCTACACTGGCATAAATAAAATCTTGAATAAATAATAAATGGGAGAATATAGGAAAGTATCTCTTGCAAAACTCTAAATAATTTTTTAGACCCCACACATTTCAAAGTGGTGACACATAACTCCTTACTTCTTCATTGTGGCCTGGGAACATTAACTTTCTTGCAAAAAATACAGTATGGAAGAAAGGAGGAAAAATGAGTTATTTTATGATATAGAAAATTAAGAAATACAGTATTAAATGAGGTGATCAAGATCATCATCGATAGTAATACATCTTATTGATTATACTGGTAATGATGTAATAAGAATGTCACTTCACTACATGATCTTTCTCTTCAAAACATTATTATAGTTTAGTTATAAGGAAAGCATCAGATAAATCTCAGTTAAGTGACAGTCAATAGATTACTGCACCAGTATTTCTCAAAACCAAGGTCATCAAAAAACAAGGGAAGTCTGAGAAACCGTCAAAGTTTAGAGAAGGGTGAGGAGGCCTGATGATTAAATATAAAGTAGAATACTGGATGGAATTCAGAAGTAGAAAAGTAGAATTTTTTTTTTTTTTTGGAAAAGTAGAATTTTTAAGTAGTAAAAGGACAATAGGGGTAATGATATCCAAATAAAGTATGGACTTAATAATAATATATCAGTCATTAGTCATTAACTGTGACACATGTACTATTTAAGATGCTAATGATAAGAGAAATGTGATGTACAGTATACAATAACTCTATGTACTATTTTTGAAATGATTCTAAAACTACTCTAAAGGTTTATTAATATCTATGAGTTAACCATGTGCTTCTAAGTGGTAACTCTGTTATATTAGCCCCCTTAAAAACTTCAGAGTCTTAAGGGTGGAGAAAGGCAGGAGGAAAATGCTAGTGTAATTTATTACATTATAAAATTAATATATGTTATTTAGGTAGTTTGAACTTTCTAGATTCTCCATCTTAATACATAAAAACATTTCATCAGATAGGAAGAAAAAAAAATTCAAGGTAGATTGTATTTTTTTACATAAATGGCAAGTTTGGGCCATCGCTGTATCTTCAAATAGGTGAAAACTGGGACAAAGTGAGTCACTCCTCCATTACTAACTGCTTTTGCTTAATTGGTCATTTCTATTTTTCACTTCTAAAAGTAAATATTTTCTTAAGTTAAGAATTGGCCATTTACCTTTCCCCTGATTCTCCTATTTTTGCTGCCCCCCATATCCTTAGACCTGGAGGAGGGCATGGCAACCCACTCCAAGATTCTTGCCTGAGAATCCCATGGACTGAGGAGCCTGGTGGGCTACAATCTGTAGGGTCACAAAGAGTCACTTGACTGAAGTGACTGAGCATGCACACACATATCTTTAGGAAACACAGAGAAATACAATATATAGTTGTTGTTTTTTTTTTTTTTTTTTAACAATAAAATGGACAATTCAGACCCTCACTTGGGGTAATGCAGAAAGGAGTTCATGAAGTGTCATGTAGCTCATTTGAGTATCTGATGCAGAACAATGGTCCTTACTGCTTCCAGAGGGGTAATAGTGAATACAAGTCAGTAAAGGTAGTATGTTCCTTGTTGAAATGAGTTTAGATTGTGACTGCCTCCAGAATAGATATTTGACCCTGAAATGAAGTCTACATATTTGATTGAATAAGCTTAATAAGAAAGAAACTTGTCTGCAACTTTCTGTAACGACAATACTGTAGAGGAGCCCTTGAGAACTGTCATTCTACATTTCCTCTCTGTTCTCCCTCTCTGGGTCTCCAACATGATTCTTTGAAACTCATGAAATAATAGACAAAATTGACCATCTCATTCAAGCCCTTAAGTGTCATCTAGGGAGAATAATTGAGACTGGAGAACCTTTAAAGGGATAGAAGTAGGAGGAAAAGAGATTAAGACAGCAAGAACCCTTTCTGAAATAGAAGTGGGTATTATCCAAGTGTGAATGAAAGTCAGAGACATTTGAAGAAAAATTTTGGGGTTTTTGAGAAGTGGGCCATATTATTAAGTCAGGAAATAGGTACCCTAGATGAGAGACAATACTGTGGAATGGTAAAGTCCTGCAGGGATATTCCTTTGGTAAAGGGAACTGTAGAGAATTTAAGAGAAACTTAAAACTCAACTTTTTTTTATTATTACATTCATCCTAGTATAAGTGAGAGGAAGCTAGTCTATTAAAAGATAATAGATGAAGTTTGTGTTATGTCAATACTGTTTGAGTGTTTTAGCTGTTACAGCAAAGCATAGTAAAGAAAATGCAATGTCTTTAAGTAATTCATTATTATAATTCTGTGGGTAGTTCTGCTTCACATTTTTGTTTGAAGTCATTCAAGCAGCTGTCTTCAAACAAAAGCTCAATTGATGCTGGAATTTCCAAGATGGTCTCTCATCCTTCAAGGTCTTCTTCTCTCGTGTGTCACCTCTCACTATTCAGTAGTCTAGTCTGAACTTCTTTGCAGAATTGTGGCTGTCTTCCAGGAGAGGAGGTTCTCAGACGGCAGGCCCCATGTGCAATTACTCCTTAAACCTCTTCTTTTGTTGTCATGCTAATGTCCCATTCACCAAACCAAACTGTGCAGCAAAGCCCAGAGTTAACATAGGAGAGGACTGATTCCATTAAGTACCTGAGTACTGGAAGGCATGGTTTAGAGGGAACGACCAATTTAAAAGCATCTCATAATTAGAATTTCAAAATAACAGATTCCAGCAAACTGAATTTAAATTATTTTGCCTTAGGTAGTTGAGAGGGTACATGGAAAACAGGGGTCAAGTAATATTCCAGCATTTTTTAAACAAAAAATGTTGGCTTTTAGTAATTATTTTTGGGGGCCCAATTACCACTTGAACATAGCAAAGTAATAACTTTAGTAATATTTTATTCCCTGATATATCAACAACTGTATTTTGCAGAATAAATTTATTTTCTGTGTATCATTTTCTGCTAATGTGATTATTTCCAGAAACCAAAACATTTCTTCTCTTGTATACTCACAACCTTGCTCAACACAATAGACACATACACACCTGAAATTAAATTTTAAAAACAGCATGAAAATCTTCTAGAATTTCTTGCATATTATATAGGGTTGCTTCCTGAATATTATTATTTCCTGAATATTAATATTATTTCCTCATTTTATCATCATTTTTAAAACTATGTCATTTAAAATAGTTGGATGGCTTTCATATATCAACACTGTTTTTGGCACTGAGGGAGTATAAAAGAAGATAGGAGTCATCATTCTTTAAATTGGGTAATATTTTTTAATTTATAATTTCTTTATATTTGTTATGACTTTATTGAAATTCCAACCATACTAAGAATTTTGACAAGAGCTATTATTTCTGTGCTATAGTTGATGAAATTCAGGCTCAGGAAAAGGCAATGAAAATCCACAGTGGACAACAAAAAGGAAATCATGTTCAGAGTAGAATTCTGATTTTTTCAGTAGAATTCCAGCATTTCTTTATAATAGAATAAGTGTGAGTTGCAGGGGTTTACAGATCTAAGGTTTAGATTTTAATATCAACACTAAGGTAAATTATATAAACATGTGAAATGCAGATTCATGTTTTAAACATTGTAATTGTGGTACTTTACACAATTAGTATGGTTGCTTTAATATTCTACTACACCAGGTTATCTTTTTGATGACATATCACTGTTTTTATAGCCTTGCAGGCTAGTTAAACAATAAGGTATGTCATCTAAACCAGTAACGTAAGGTATACAAATGTTTTACAAAGAAAAACAAATACTACAAAAAATGATGAAGTGTTAAATCATGTAGCAGTGAGGGAAGCAATATGCAGTGTGTGTGCTCAGTCATGTCAGACTCTTTGTGATCCCATGGACTGTAGTCCACCAGATACCTCTGTCCAGAGAATTTTGGAGGCAAGAATACTGAAGTGGGTTGCCATTTTCTTCTCCAAGGATCTTTCCCACCCAGGGATTGAACCCATGTATCTTGCATCTCCTGCATTGGCAGGCAGATTGTTTAGCACATCACCACCTGGGAAGCCAAATAGATATGTGAAACTTTATATTACGGTCCAGAATGTTGGTAACTGTTCAGTTGCTTAGTCGAGTCTGACTGCAGCCCCAGGGACTCTAGCCCACCAGGCTCTTCTGTCCATGGAATTTTCCAGGCAAGAATACTGGAGTGGGTTGCCATTTCCTTCTCCAGGGAAGCAATATACAAGCTCATTAAAGAGAAAGAGTAGTGAGGGCTGATGGAGTCAGAGAGGACTTGATAGAAAAGGTAACATTTGAACTTGGCCTTAAATCTATTATACTCACTTGTAGCTTTTGTCCTTTGCCTTCAACCTCAGCAGAGTTCACATTCACTCCCTCTCTAATGACTGTTTACAGACATGAAGAACGTTATCAATCACATCTCAACCATGAAGGTTTGACCTTTTTGCCACATTGATTAGGCATCACATTGATCTGCCCTGCATTATTTCAGTTCACCATCCTCCCTCTCTATTATACAAGTGCCTGCACTCTGCCCTTCCAAGGTCTAAGTACCCATTTCCAGCTTATCTTGCCGGGATTTCTTGTACTGAAAAGCACCAGGTTCTTTATGATAAGCACTTACATTGAAGAAAATGTGCTCTCCGAAAATATAAGTGCTGATACTCTAACTACCTGAGGTGAAAGAACAATCGTGAAATTTAATAAAGAAGAAATGAAATGTTCAATTGGAGACCAAAATTGCTTTACAGCAGTACAATAAAATAAAACACAAGCCAGTTGCCCTCAGCACCAGACTATTATTCACACACAGCAAAACAGGAAGCAGCCCTCAGGGTTGCTTGAGCAGAAATATATGAGTGATGAGAGTTTTCTTTCTTTCCTTTTAACCTCTGAGGAACTATGGAGGAAGAGTACAAAGACTCACATTCAAGCAAAAGGTAAAAATATTTTCTGTCCTCTTCTTACCAACTTTCTCATATTTTATTCTGACAAACTGGTACTAGATTGAATATAATATAAACCTTCTTTATTCTCTTAGATAAGGCAGCCACTGAGGGGTAGAGATTTACACTTTTCTTCAGAAATGACACAAATTATTTCCTGTAAGTATTGGGATAAGGCAATAATTCTATATCCCTGAAAAAAGTGACAAGTGGCCAAATTGAATTCTTTACTTCAAAATCCTACTTGGTACCTAACACTGTGACTGGCTTACCATAGTGCAAAAGGCTGTCTGTTGAATAAACAGACAGAAGATATTTATGTAAAGAGAGATGACAGTCTAAGTAGCAGATGAAGAGGAATCATGGAGGATTTTTCTTACAGCTTTCAGTTCAGGAAAGCACGCTAATTTTACTCATGTAGTGTGTTTATTTAAGGTGGCTTAAAAGAAAGCTGATGGAAGATTTGTCTTTGCCTTTCTTCTGTGTATTCTACTTGTTGAGTATTTCTTCAAAATTAGCATACTCTCTCCTCATCTTAGGCCTATGCTTTGACTGGTTTTGTTTCACACAAGAGGCAAAAGAGAAGTTGACAGAAAAATGAATGATCTCTAGTTGACTTATTATGACTTATTTCTTTGTTGTTGTTCAGTCATTAAGTCATGTCTGACTGACTCTTTGTGACCTCATGGACTGCAACTCTTCAGGTTCCTCTGTCTTCCACTATCTCCTAAAGTTTGCTCAAGAATGGACTGATGCTACATGGAAGGTATTTTGGGAAAGCGGGAAAATGGAAGTGAGGAGGCCATGGAAGTTCTTCATTTCCACCATTCTGCAATGCTCCTTGAATTCTTTTGATGTTTCTACATGGGGTGTAAAATGAAGAAAATTTTGATCAAACGAAAACTGAAAACTATTACTTTATATAATCTACTAAATTGTTGGGTAAGAAAATACAAAAGGATTATTACCAGGAAGACACTCATTTTAGTATAGTAATATGAGTCTTTTGCAAGTAATGGCTCCTTTGTTCTCCAATTTGACCATTTTTCATTGGCATGGTGGAGATTTGGAGAGGAAAGAAAAGGAAAACAATTCTGTGTGAAGCTCATCAGGAGAATATTTTAAAGCAGGATAGAAGGCATCAAACCAACAGCATCATCAAGAAAGAGTTGGTCACATACACGCATACCTCTTTTTATTGAGCTTTGCTTTATTGTGCTTCACGAATACTGTGATTTTTTTTCTAATAAATTAAAGGTTTGTGGCAATGTTATGTTGAGCAACTCTATCACCACCATTTTCCCAACATGTTTGCTTGCATTTGTGTTACTGTCTCACATTTTGGTAATTCTTGCAATATTAAAAAAAAAAAATCCATTATTATAATATCTGTTTTTGTGATCTTTGATCAATGATTTGTGCTGTTACTATTACAAAAAGATTACAAGTCACTGAAGTTTCAGTTAACATTTTTTAGCAATAAAGTATTTTTAAATTAAGGTTCTTTTGATGTTTTTTATTGTGATAAAAGTCACATAAGACATACAATTTTAGCTATAGTTACCTGTACAGTTAAGTAGCACTAAGTAGTTTCACACTGTTGTACAACTCTCACCATTATCCATCTCTTGGATTTTTCACCTTATTAGACTAAACTCTCCCCATTAAACACTAACTCCCCTTCCTCCCTCCCCAAACCCCCTAGCTCCCAGCCCCTGGCATCGTATCTCATGTAAGTGGAATCAAACATTATTTGTCTGCATTTAATATATATTGGAACACATTCTTAAGATTAACTTAATATATGTCCTACAAATAGATGACTGAGAGGAGGGGAAATCTTTCCCCAGTCCTGTTTAGCCCAGTTGCTCTCCAGTCCTTAGAAAACATAAGAGGCAAACTGTATGAATAACCAAACTCATCTGTTCCAAAGCACTTTGCTATTTTCTGACCTTAAATTCAGTTTAGTTCCTTATCTGTTAGTCTGATTTTTAAGTAATTGTCAATCTTTGCTTTCTTTTCAATATCAGTTGATGCCTCCCTGAGAGTGTCAATGAACCAGCCAGACACCTGTGGGCTTCTGGCCTTCTTCAATTCTCTCTGCAGTTAAAGGGTTTCTTTCACTGTCCTCTTAAAAGCCAACCAGTGCCTCAAAATTTCTATAAGCATTTCTATTAACTTTCTAAATTGAATTTCTCCAAATATTGGTCTTTTTCTCAGTCCTTCATACTTGACTCCATCTCAGTTTATTGTTACAAAACAAGCACCTTAGTTTCTCTATAAGAAAAACAAACCTGTATTTATGAAGCCTGTTTAAGACAATCACATTTGTGTTTTCTCCCATTTAACCAGGGAGGTCAGACATGTTATTCACCACTCATGGCAAAATTACCAGCCCTGTCCTTAGCACTAGCTTAGAACTATAAAGTTCACTGCAAGCAGAAATGGTAACTCTCCTTCTGAGATAGATGGAAAGAAAGAGGGAGGAAGGATATTGATAAGAGAGGGAGTGATGGTAAAGATATAAACTAATCTGAAAGACTGAGAGGAAATGGAAAAGAACGAAGAGAGGAGTACAGTGAGGGATGTAAGGAAGCAATTTTTTTTAAAGGCTATGCAAGTTGAGAAGATAGGAAACAGAATTTATTTAGAATTTTGTATCTGTTAAACATAACACCAGACACTACATTTGAACCCAAATGTTATCTTTTTCCTGTCAATTGACAAATATAACTAATCAAATGAAAAGAAAAACACAAAATAACAGAAAGCAAAAAGTCCTGAAGCTTGAAAAGTTTGTGGAGCATAAGAAAGTATCAAAAATAGAATTCCAGACTTCTTTGCAGATTCTAAAACAAAGATTTTTTTCCAAAGATAAGGAGGAAAAGAAAGGATGTTATTTAGAAAGGAAAGTGTGTATGCATCTTTCCAAAATATGGTTTTCTTCAGATATATGCCCAAGAGTGGGATTGCTGATCATATGGTAGGTTTATTTTTA
The DNA here is from genome assembly GCF_019320065.1 of Cervus canadensis. Taxonomy (NCBI): domain Eukaryota; kingdom Metazoa; phylum Chordata; class Mammalia; order Artiodactyla; family Cervidae; genus Cervus; species Cervus canadensis. Next base: position 51,237,121 of record NC_057390.1, on the reverse strand, counting down.
GATTTTTTAAGGAGCCTTCATACTGTTCTCCATAGTAGGAGAAACAGTTTACATTCCCACCAACAATCTAGGAGGGTTCCCTTTTCTCCACACCCTCTTCATCATTTACAGTTTGGGGATTTTGATAATGGCCATTTTGACATGTGTGAGGTGGTAACTTCACTGTAGTTTTGATTTGCATTTTTCTAATAATTAGTAAGGCTGAGCATATTTTCATGAACTTTTTTTTGCCATCTATATGTCTTCTTTGGAGAAATGCCTATTTAGATTTTCTGCCTAGTTTTTGATTGGGCTGCTTACATATTTTTAACTTTGTATATTTGGAGATTAATCCCTTGTCAGTTCCTTCTTTGCAAATATTTTCTATTTTGATGGTTGTATTTTTTGTTTTGCATCACTACTTACAATAACCAGGATATGGGAGTGACCTAAATGTTCATCAATAGTGAAATGGATAAAGAAATGTGGTACATATATAATGGAATACTACTCAACCATAAGAAAACCCAAAACAATGCCATTTGCAGTAAGAGCCTAATGTATATCACAGGGAACTCTACTCAATATTCTGTAATGGACTATATGGGAACGAATCTAAAAAAGACTGGATATATACATTTGTGTAAATGTTTTTTTTTTTTTTTTTGCTGTACACCTGAAACTAATGCATCAGTATACTCCAATTATTTTTTATATATAAAATACAAAAAAAAAAAAAAAAAAAGAAAGGAAAGGAAAGGGTGATTTTTTTAATTGGTTCACACTCTAAGGCTAACATTTCACTAACATTTTGCCAAGATATAATGTTTCATTATTAATTAAAGGCTTCCTTAATTAAAGCAACCTTTGGCATTTTTTCAAAAGTTTTCTTCTTTTTTTTTTTTTTTTTAATGAAACAAACTATTCTGTTTTGAAAAAAATATTTGAGACTTGACTCTTATGTGAATAGATGTGATGTGTGTCAAAATTCCTAACCCTCCAAAAACAGTCTCCCTCATGTATTAAAGAAACTTGAATTCTTATCTTAAATTCCCTCAACTAAGAAGATAATTCATAAAACTCAGAGTGAAAAAATAAATAAATAAAAGAAAAAGAAAAAAACTCTGGTTTCAATCAAAGGAAGGATGGATACAAGTTCTTCCAATTCAATCTCCTTAAATTATGAATAATGCTTATAGGATAGGAAAGGAAGTGAGCTGTTATCAGGCAACATAGTAATTTATCCATACTTTTAGATGAGGCTGAATTAGGTTTGTGTTCAGGAATGGAAGGGTAGAGTCTAGCTCATAGAACGTGATCTGTGAATGTAGGCTAATGGAAGTGGATCACTTGTATCCTGGAGAAATGCAGAAAAGAGATGCTAGATATTTGGAGATAAACATGAAGTTGGCTGTAGAAGAACAAGACAAGTTGTAAGTTCGCAAATCCTAAAAATAGACATTCTGCCTGGAATGGGAGAGTCATAGGAAAATGAATCTAGCTTCAAGTACTAAAGGGTCACCTCATAAGAAGCTGGCAGACCAGAAGACAAGGGAACACCAGGGAATGGCTCACACTGGGTAAGAAAATCTTGATACTGAATGCTAGTGCATTCACATTGGGTTCTTAAACAACTCTGACCTCAAATCCCAAACCTCAACAGTGCCAAGATGTAGGAAAGGAGTCTGTGAACCCTGCACATTCAGTTCAGTTCAGTCGCTCAGTCGTGTCCGGCTCTTTGCGACCCCATGAATCTCAACACGCCAGGCCTCCCTGTCAATCACCAACACCCGGAGTCTACACAAACCCATGTCCATCGAGTTGGTGATGCCATCCAGCCATCTCACCCTCTGTCGTCCCCTTCTTCTCCTGCCCCCAATCTTTCCCAGCATTAGGGTCTTTTCCAATGAGCCAACTCTTCGCATGAGGTGGCCAAAGTATAGGAGTTTCATCTTCAACATCAGTCCTTCCAATGAAAACCCAGGAATGATCTCCTTTGGGATGGACTGGTTGGATCTTCTTGCAGTCCAAGGGACGCCCACAATTCTTCTCCAACACCACAGTTCAAAAGCATAAATTCTTCAGTGCTCAGCTTTCTTCACCGTCCAACTCTCACATCCATACATGACCACTGGAAAAACCATAGTCTTGACTAGATGGACCTTTGTTGGCAAAATAATATCTCTGCTTTTTAATATGCTATCTAGGTTGGTTATGACTTTCCTTCCAAGGAGTAAGCATCTTTTATTCCATGGCTGCAGTCATCATCTGCAGTGATTTTAGAGTCCAAAAAATAAAGTCTGATACTGTTTCCACTGCATCCACATCTATTTCCCATGAAGTGATGGGACCGGATGCCACGATCTTAGTTTCTTAATGTTGAGCTTTAAGCCAATTTTTTCATTCTCCTCCTTCACTTTCATCAAGAGGCTTTTTAGTTCCTCTTCACTTTCTAACATAAGGGTGGTGTTGTCTGCATATCTGAGGTTATTGACATTTCTCTCGGCAATCTTGCTTCCAGCTTGTGCTTCCTCCAGCCCAGGGTTTCTCATGATATGCTCTGCATATAAGTTAAATAAGCAAGGTGACAATATACAGCCTTGACATACTCCTTTTCCTATTTGGAACCAGCCTGTTTTTCCATGTCCAGTTCTAACTGTTGCTTCCTGACCTGCATACAGGTTTCTCAAGAGGCAGGTCAGGTGGTCTGGTATTCCCATCTCTTTCAGAATTTTCCACAGTTTATTGTGATCCACACAGTCAAAAGCTTTGGCATAGTCAATAAAGCAGATGTTTTTCTGGAACTCTCTTGCCTTTTCAGTGATCCAGAGGATGTTGGCAATTTGATCTCTGGTTCTTTGGCCTTTTCTAAAACCAGCTTGAACATCTGGAAGTTCACGGTTCATGTATTGTTGAAGCCTGGCTTGGAGAATTTTGAAAATTACTTTACAAGCATGTGAGATGAGTGCAATTTTGTGGTAGTGTGAGCATTCTTGGCATTGCCTTTCTTTAGGATTGAAATGCAAACTGACCTCTTCCAGTCCTGTGGCCACTGATGAGTTTTCCAAATTTGCTGGCATATTGAGTGCAGCACTTTCACAGCATCATCTTTCAGGATTTGAAATAGCTCAACTGGAATTCCATCACCTCCACTAGCTTTGTTCTTAGTGATGTTTTCTAAGGCCCATTTGACTTCACATTCTAGGATGTCTGGCTCTAGGTGAGTGATCACACCATAGTGATTCTCTGGGTCAGGAAGATCTTTTTTGTACGGTTCTTCTGTGTATTCTTGCCACCTCTTCTTAATATCTTCTGCTTCTGTTAGGTCCATACCATTTCTGTCCTTTATGTAGCCCATCTTTGCATGAAATGTTCCCTTGGTATCTCTAATTTTCTTGAAGAGATCTCTAGTCTTCCCCATTCTGTTGTTTTCCTCTATTTCTTTGCATTGATCATTGAGGAAGGTCTTTTTATCTCTCCTTGCTATTCTTTGGAACTCTGCATTCAAATGGGAATATCTTTCCTTTTCTCTTTTGTTTTTCGCTTTCTTCTTTTCATAGCTGTTTGTAAGGCCTCCTCAGACAATCATTTTGCCTTTTTGCATTTCTTTTCCATGGGGATGGTCTTGATTCCTGTCTCCTACAATGTCATGAACCTCTGTCCATAGTTCATCAGGCACTCTGTCTATCAGATCTAGTCCCTTAAATCTATTTCTGACTTCCACTGTATAATCATAAGGGATTTGATTTAGGTCATACCTGAATGGTCTAGTGGTTTTCCCTACTTTCTTCAGTTTAAGTCTGAATTTGCAATAAGGAGTTCATGATCTGAGCCACAGGCAGCTCCCAGTCTTGTTTTTGCTGACTGTATAGAGCTTCTCCATCTTTGGCTGCAAAGAATATAATCAATCTGATTTCAGTGTTGACCATCTGGTGATGTCCATGTGTAGAGTCTTCTCTTGTGTTGTTGGAAGTGGGTGTTTGCTATGACCAGTGCCTTCTCTTGGAAAAACTCTATTAGCCTTTGCCCTGCTTCATTCCGTACTCTAAGGCCAAATTTTCCTATTACTCCAGGTGTTTCCTGACTACCCATTTTTGCATTCCAGTCCCCTATAATGAAAAGGACATCGTTTTTTTGTGTGTTAGTTCTAAAAGGTCTTGTAGGACTTCATAGAACAGTTCAACTTCAGCTTCTTCAGTGTTACTGGTTGGGACAGAGGCTTGTATTACTGTGATAATGAATGGTTTGCCTTAGAAATGAACAGAGATCATTCTGTCCTTTTTGAGATTGCATCCAAGTACTGTTATTTCAGACTGTTTTGTTGACCATGATGACTACTCCATTTCTTCTAAGGGGTTCCTACCCACAGTAGTAGATAAATGGTCATCTGAGTTAAATTCACCCTTTCCAGTCCATCTTAGTTTGCTGATTCCTAGAATGTCGACATTCACTTTTGCCATCTCCTGTTTGACCACTTCCAATTTGCCTTGATTCATGAACCTAACATTCCAGGTTCCTATGCAATATTGCTCTTTACAGCATCAGATCTTGCTTCTACCACCAGTCACAATCTGGGTATTGTTTTTGCTTTGGCTCCATCCCTTCATTCTTTTTGGAGTTATTTCTCCACTGTTCTCCAGTAGCATATTGGACACCTACCGACCTGGGGAGTTCCTCTTTCAGTGTCCTATCTTTTTGCCTTTTCATACTGTTCATGGGGTTCTCATTAGGCAGGGTCTGATTAAAGGTTTTGAAGAGGTTCTTAACCACATCCACAGGCTTAGCTAGGGTAGATCCTGTCTTGTATAAGCTTAATGATTAAACACAAAATTTTCTCAACATCAAAGACACTTCTAATCCAATTAAAGTACCAGCAAATTCAGGGCATTCACTTGGCAGTCTTTGTCTCTAGTTGTATTTTCTAGAAATTGAAGAAAGGCATTTCACCCATTAAAGAAAGAATAAAGCATGCAAAATGTCAGGCATGACTGACAATAAAGAGACTTTATTATCTATATGTTTCTAATACATTTGGAAACATCCTCAGAAATAAAAGTTCCTTACATCCTTTATTCTTACTTAGAAAGAATTAAAAGTTTTCATTCACTGAGGAAAAAAAAGAAAGAAAAAAAAATTCTGTGCTCCTTTAATGTTAGCTAAGCTCATGACCAAATAGTAATTATCATTATTTTGCTACTAAGAGTTCAGAGTTTGAACTCTGTATAAAACATCCTCTGAGTACTAACAGGTTTTTATTTTTTACTTACCACTTATATTTTGTAACTCAGAAGAATAATTTCTCATGTTATGTATTGCTATTAATAGTATTATAACATTATGTCTCAGGTCAATATTACTTGAAAAATTAAAAGTGAGCCTTCCTGATTTTAAGTTTTATGAAAATGTCATATATAAATGTCCTAATTTACAAAATGAGTAAATAAAGAAGTGGTAAATTACATTATAAAATGAGTCTTCACTTACAGAAGGCCTCACCTGGGATTCATGTAATGATTTTCTTTACTGTCATTTAATCACTCACAGATAAATAAAAGAACTGCAGTGAAGTGCTGAGAGGCTAAGATAATTACATCTAGGCTGTTTGATATACGTGCGTGTGCTAAGTCGCTTCAGGTGTGTCTGATTCTGTGCAACCCTATGGTGTGTAGCCCTCCAGACTCCTCTGACCATGGGATTCTCCAGGCAAGAACACTGGAGTGGGTTGCCATGCCCTCCTCCAGGGGATCTTCTTGACCCAGGGAATGAATCCGAGTTTCTTGCATCTCCTGTATTATCAGGCAGGTTCTTTAGCATTAGCACTACCTGGGAAGCCTGTATGATATATAATCCATCCAACATGAAGATGGGGTATTTCGAATAGAAATTTTGTTTCTGGTAAAATAGCACAGTTGAACCATCACTTAATTTATATAAAGCCCCTGTTTATTCCCCTGGAATATCTGATTCAGTCAGTTGAGTTGCTCAATAATATCCGACTCTTCATGACCCCATGGACTGCAACACACCAAGCTTCTCTGTCCATCACCTACACCCAGAGCTTGCTCAAACTCATGTCCATCGAGTCAGTAATGCCATCCAACCACCTCATCCTCTGTCATCCCTTTCTACTCCTGCCTTCAATCTTTCCCAGCATCAGGGTCTTTTTCAATGAGTCATTTCTTTGCATCAGGTTGTCACATTATTGGAATTTCATCTTCAGCATCAGCCTTCCCAATAAATATTCAAGACTGATTTTCTTTAGGATTAAGTCTTTGGATCTCCTTGCTGTCCAAGGGACTTTCAAGTCTTCTTCAACACCACAGTTCAAAAGCATCAATTCTTTGGCGCTCAGTTTTCTTTATAGTCCAATTCTCACATCCATACATGACCACTGGAAAAACCATAGCTTTGACTAGACGGACTTTTGTTGGCCAAGTAATGTCTCTGCTTTTTAATATGCTGTCTAGGTTGGTCATAGGCTTTCTTTCAAGGAGCAAGCGTCTTTTAATTTCATGGCTGCAGTCACCATAAGCAGTGATTTTGGAGCCAAAGAAATCTCATTGCTGAAATAAATTTACTTTCCAGTTACATGAATACCATCTCAAAGTGTGACCATAAACATTCTGTCTACATATTTATGGAATCCCTAAATGACCTTCTACCTCCCTGGCCTCTTGTCCACATATTCCTCTGTTGAAACAAAGCTTAAAAACTATGATAGTCATAGAGTTTCTTTCATTTTGAGTACTAGAAACTCACCTCAGAAATTTCAGCTTCTCTCCCAGTCTCTGCATCCTAATATAGGTAGGAATATTTCCCACATTTTCTCTAGTACATTAGTATCACTGAGAATAATTTCTTTCTATATTATGTTGTTATATATTACTTGATATATTTTATTGGTTGAAGGGAGAATGAGTGGCATACCGTAAGACAAGTTTAAATGAAGTTAATGTGCATTATGGAGCCAGGGTCCCCCAAAAGCTAAAGTTCTTCCTGGCCCCTTTAATATCTTGACTCTGCTTAGTCTTAGAATTTACTCTTGTTTATTCACATCTTTTTCAATGATGGCTTAGTCCACCATACAGAAGGGAAGGTGCTGGAAACGCAAGTTCTTTTCTTTTTGCTTGTGATTTAGTGTATGACTATCTGATATATTGAAAGGACTCTAAATAGTCCCATTGTATTCCACAGTGATGCCTATTGCCAGGAGAAAGATGAGGCCATATGATTGGGAGTGCCATAAGAAAGAAGCACATGGCATAAGAAAGGAAAATTTTCCAGTGGTAAGAAGGGTGTATGGTAGAGAAAAATGTGCCCCGTCATCCTTGATTTTCAGTTAGTGTCCCAAAGATAAAACAAGAATTACCTTCTTGTCTCAAGAATACAATTTATATTTTTTTTTATGATTTTTATGCCTAAATCCCCATTCTTGGTAATAAGAGGCTCATTCAACTGGGATTCTTATTTCCCACATGGATTACTTCTCTTTGGGCCTTTCTTCTTCTTCTTCTTTTTTTTTTTTTTTCATTTTTATTAGTTGGAGGCTAATTACTTTACAATATTGTAGTGGTTTCTGTCATACATTGACATGAATCAGCCATGGATTTACATGTGTTCCCCATCCCGATCCCCCCTCCCACCTCCCTCTCTACCCGATCCCTCTGGGTCTTCCCAGTGCACCAGGCCCGAGCACTTGTCTCATGCATCCATCCTGTGCTGGTGATCTGTTTCACCCTAGATAATATACATGTTTCGATGCTGTTCTCGAAACATCCCACCCTTGCCTTCTCCCACAGAGTCCAAAAGTCTGTTCTGTATATCTGTGTCTCTTTCTGTTTTGCATATAGGTTTATCATTACCATCTTTCTTCTTATCTTCAGTCTCTAACATTTCGGGTGAAGAAAAACCCTTCATTAATTTCTCACTTTGAAGTAAATTTTCAGTCAAAAGGGCACTCAAAACTTTAACCATGAGAACGAGGACAAACTTTGTTCTCTTGACATTAATGTCTTTCTTCTGAAGACTATATATTCTAATATTAGGAAAAGCAAGTGTTGCAGATGAAGTTGAAAGCAGCCTGCTGGTGAACAGGGTATCTTTTTGTTCTATTTAGGCCTTCAACTGATTATGTGAGGCCCATTCACATTATGGAGGGCAATCTACTTTACTCAAATGTCACACTCAATTTAAACATTAATATCATCAAAAACACCCTCACGGAAATATATAGCATAATGTTTAACCAAATATCTGGGTACCCTATAGCCCAGGCATATTGACAGTCATACACATCTCCTTAAATCATACTTGATCTCCAAGTAAACACAATAACATAATAAAACAAGGTCATGTTTCCATATAACTTGATAAAGCTATCCTGTGTAGGGTCAAAAACACGAAAATCTTTCCCACAGAAAAGATGCAGAGTCCCTGAACAGTTTATATCTTAAATATAAATAATTTAAGATATCCTATAACTTAAATATCATAACACAAAATCAATACTTCTTATGTTATATGATGTTTACCTCTGTACAGAAAAGGAAGGAAACAAAGATATTGTACATACCCATAGGTATGCAACACATAATAAAATAAGGAGGAAATATTTATGGTGATGATGATTATAGTCTGTGATTATATTGGTTATGAGGTCATAGCTGGTATTTAGAACTGCTTTCTTTCACTATTCTTTCTGTATTTCTTTTGCTTTCATCGAGAATCTCAGTTATTTGTGGTAAATTATGTTGTGAGGTTATCCAAACCCTCATTTATGAAGGGCCTGGGACCCTAGTAGTTCTGCTTGTTTTTGGTTGTTAAGTAGTTTATCAATGACTTCAATCAAAGGATGATGCTAAGAGATATCTTAAGGGCTCTCTTTATTCTAGACATACTCCTCCTCCCTTCTGTTGAGGAAGAGTAGTTCAATTTCTCCTTGGTAGTTAGGATCACTTATACCAGCCAGTACAGTAAATCCTTTTATTTGTTAATTCAGAAACATAAGGAGTCCTATGTGCTATGTGGCAGCCTTAACTTTCAGTTCAATGGATTCATTATGGTGCTTTCTAGTGGAAGCGACCTCCTTTTGGAATTAAAATGGTCTAAGCCATCAAAGAATAAAGTCATGAGGAGAGGAAGAGAAATTCTGCTAGTGGGTCACTAAGGATAACAGTGAATGTTACCATTCTTATTTTTACCAATTGATTCTTGGACCTGTATGTCCTGGCTGTGTTGATTCATAGCATATACAGTCTCAGTGGAGACCTTGCCCCAGTACTGCAAAATATTCCCACTTAGCTGACAATGTAGCTACATTTCTAAAAGTTATTCCACAATTCTGTTGAGCCAGCTGCTTCAGGATTATGGGCAACATGGTAAGACCAGTTGATGCCTTGAGATTGTGACTACTGCAACCCTGCCTTTACTGTGAAGAGAAATTCTTACAGAAGCAATGCCATGTGGAATGTAATGATGGTAGATAAGGCATCATGGAAATCCATGGATAGACATTCTGGCATGGAGGGAAGGCACATTTGTATGCAGAGTAAATGTCTATTTATAGGAACAAAATCCTGCTCCTTCCATGATAGTAGCAATTCAGTGTAGTCTACCTGTGACCAGGTAGCTGAGTGATAACCCTGAAAAGCAGTGCTATATTGAGAATTCAGTCTTGATCTCTACTGCTGGCAGGCTGTACATTAAGCAGCAGCTATTACCAGGTCAGCTTTAGTGAATTGAAATCCACACTACTTAGCTCAAGCATAGCTTCCTATCACCATGGCCACTTTGATTATAATCCTATTCAGCAAAGACAGTGGTAACCAGGAAAAGAGTATGACTAGTACTCACAGAATGGGCCAACCTATGCACTTGATTATTAAATTATTCCTCTGCTAATGTCACCCTTCGGTGGGGACCCATATGGGACAAAAATATTCTCATGTTATTTACCTATTCAGAGAGGTCTGTCCTTATAATTCTTCACCAGATTTCCCTGTCACCAATTTCCTAATCATGCTTCCTTCAGGTCTGTGACCATCCAGCCAAACTATTGCCTACAGTTCATGAATTTGTATATAACCACACATTTTGGAGGTAATTCCTTCCTCCAAGAAAAATGAAAAACTGGGAATGCTCATTGAAGTTCTGCCCACTGGGCAAATTTCTCTGCACCATTGTCCTTCATGGATGCCCCAGACTGGAGCACTGCAGCTGTCCACTTTACAGTGGTGCCTATATATACAGAACCATCTGCAAAGTGAGCTTAAAGTTTTCTATTCCTCTGTCAACTGACTGTAGGGAACTCCCTATGGGCTGGAATATTACACTCAAATGATGGAATGTGCTGTGTGCGTAGTTGCTCAGTCGTGTCCAACTCTTTGCGACCCCATAGAGGGTGTCCCACCAGTCTCCTCTGTCCATGCGGATTCTCCAGGCAGAATACTGGGAACATGTTACCTCTAACTTCCAAAGCTGCCCAATAAGCAACATGTCTCTTTTTTGGTTGTAGGAGGGTCCAGATGTGATAACTTATCTTTTACCTTGGAAGAGATATTTTGACTTATCTCACACTACTGAAAAAGTGAAAGTGAAAGTTGCCCAGTCATGTCCTCCTCTTTGCAACCCCATGGACTATACAGTTCATGGGATTCTCCAGGCCAAAATGCTGGAGTGGGTAGCTGTTCCCTTCTCCCAGGGATCTTCCCAACCCAGGGATCGAACTCAGGTCTCTGGCATTGCAGGTGGATTCTTTATCAACTGAGCCACTAGAGAAGCCCAAGAAAACTGGAGTGGGTAGCCTATCCCTTCTGCAGTGGATCTTCCTGACCCAGGGATTGAACCGGGGTCTCCTGCATTGCAGGTGGATTCTTTACCAGCTGAGTTACCAGGGAAGCCCTATACCACTGGACCCCTAGAAATTTCACAGAGATAGAAGGGTACTAAACTTTGTCAGATTTATTTCTCATCATCTGATACTTAAATGTCTTAAAAATGTATCAAAATTGTTGCTGTTTCTGGCTCACTAGGTCCAATCAATATAATATAATCAATGTAATGGACTAGTGTTGATATTTTGTGTAAAGGAAATGCAAAAGAGCCCTGCTGACTAAATAATGACATAAGATTAGAGACTTGATATACCCCTAAGGTAGGACCCTGAACATGTGATTCAGGTTATGCTGACTGGAAGCTAACTGCTTCTAGTGTACTTTGTTGATAGGCATAGAAGAAAGTAATTTTCTAGATCAGTGGCTGCTCATCAGGTTCTAGAAAGGAAAGTGTTATTCACTAAGTCTTGTCTGTTTCTTTGCAACCTCTTGGACTATAGCCTGCCAGGCTCCTCTGTCCCAGAAAAGAATACTGGAGTGGGTTGCCATTTCCTCCTCTCGGGGATCTTCCTAACCCAGGGATTGAACCTAGGTCACCCACACTGCAGGTGGACTCTTTACCTTTTGAGCCACCAGGGAAGCCCAGGCATGTGTTAATTTGTCAAAGCATTAAAACAGCATTGGGTACAGCAACTGTGATTGGAGTCACCACCTGGTCTAATCTGTGATAAGTTACTGTCACCATCCAAGATTCTTCTTCACAGGACAAATAGGTAAGTTGCATGGGGTATGGTAGGAATCACCACCCCTACATCATTAAAACCCTTTATGGTGGCACACATTTTTACAGTCATTCAAAGAATGTTCTATTGCATTTCTCTATTTTACTAGGTAGTTGTAATTCTAGTGATCTCCTCTTCACTTTTTATATATTATTAACCTTCACTGCACAAGTCAGTTAACTAATGTGGGGATTCTGCCAGCTCTTGTAAATATCTATGTCAATTATGCATCCTGGAACTGGGGAAATAATCATAGGGTGGGTTGGGAATCCACTGGGCCCAGAATGACAGAGATTCAAAGTAAAACTTGATTTATTACCTGGTCTCCATAAGCTTCTGTTCTGACTCATGGACAGTAGTGACATTTTGAGTCTCCCAAGATGGTCTCATTTCAGAACTGTGTCCAAAGTTTCCCGAGTTCTGACTAGTTCCTCTTCCCTAATATAGAGTTACCTTTATAAAAGACTGTAGGTCTCTTTGGGGAAGGCTGGGAGAAAGATCTTTGCTGAATAAAGTAGACTGAATACTTCCCCTCTCAAAGGTCCATAAAATTGTCCAAACTGTGCAAAACTACTCATGCATTTTTTTTCACCATGAAGACTTTGTATCTTTTTGTCCTCTGAGCCTACTTTCAATCACTAGAATTGATATAGTTTATTTAAATTTTTTTCAACTCACTTTAGTAACTTAAGTATTATTGTATAGTTGGAAAAGTACTTTGACATAATTTATTCCAGTTAATCAATACAAAATGTTGGTAAAGGAACTTCACTAGATATTAGCATTAACATGAAGAAAATGACCTGAAGCTCTTATATGACCTCAGTATTACTCCATCCAAAGAGTATAAGTAGATGATTTCTACTGCGGAAATATCATTTATTTTTTTATTTGGATTATTACTTCATTGTTCAACAAGTCTAAATTAGACTATAGTGAGAAAATTATAAGCAGTGCAATAATGAGAATGTCACATATAAAATTAATTATATTCAATGATTAAAAAACTTATAGAATATTTTTCATTAATTAGATGTTTTCATTAATTTTCATAGAGACAAATTTTAAAATGCCCTTTGTGTTATTTAGAATTTTTAATGAGATGATCTGACTTTTTAAAAATTAATAGATAAGTGAAAAAGGTCATTGTTACTAATAAATTACCGTCCATAACCCCGTAGGAAGAAAGCAATATTTTTACAGACACTGATTTTAACATTGTGGTGTTCTTATTAGTATAAAGAAGAGATATGTGAATATGTTGTAGTCTATTATCATACTCTTGTCTTTGCATTGTTCACTCAAATATGTTGTAAACAAATGGAATATGCCGTTTCTGTGCCTTCTCTGTCTTGAAATAATAAATACACAAAAGAGAACTGCTTCAATATTTTAAGCTAATAGAAAAACATATTATAAACAATACAGAAGCCATTCACATGTTTAGATTTAATCAAATGAAACATAAAAAGCATGATAATTTTATTAGAGTAGTCCACTGAAGTCAAAGAATAAAAGAATTGAGCAAGACTTCAAGATCATATAGTCCATCCATTCTTATTTTACAAATGAGATAATAATCTCTAAAGGCAAGCAGCATGCTCAAGATCACAGAATAAACAATAAAGTCAGATTTCCAGGTTCCTTTCAGTAGAAAACATATAGACCACAATTTCTTGTTAAATTATATGATATGCCTAATCTTTGTAAATTTTATTTGAAAGAATATATAGTTTAGCTTGTATCCAATTCATAAAAAGACTGGTATATATAACCACAAATTTAAAATTTCAAAATAAGAATACAACAACAATCAAAACAACAGCTATATTCTCTGGGAAAGCAAATGCTTTAAACAGACATGATTAATGAAATCATTAGCAGGATTGTCAATCAAGGAAATAAAATACTTGTTCACCAAATTATTACATAAAATGATATAAAAATTAACTTCATGTGTATTGGTCTGTTTTATTGTACATAGAGTGTATCACTTATGCTGTACAATAAAATTTTATTTTTATTTCATAAAATGCCAACAGTTAATTGTTTACAATTGTTTAAAATAATCAAGATTTATAGATGTTATGCTACTTGCTCAAGTCAAAAATCTCATAAATAATAGGGGATTTGAATGTGGTTTTGTCTGATTAGAAAGTTGATCTTAAATTGTTATAGTTGCTGAAGTGTGGAGATAAAATAAATTAAGAAAAGAGGATTTTATATATTTTAATAAAATCTGTGGTTTTTAACTAGCAAGCAATTATGAATACTGAAATATAAAATATCAAAATACTTGCCCACTACAAAATGTTACCTCATCTTTATTATCATTGTTATTATTTCAACACTGATATCATACTTAGCAAAGTATACAATTAAAAAAAAAGTAATATAAGTTGAAAATAAAATCACTCAGGGTTTCAATAAGCATTTGTTTCATTTAAGTTTCATCTTTTATATATTTTCCTTTTTAGTATTACTATTTATCAATTTAATTTTATAAAAAGGTTTCACTTACCCTAATAAAGAGTGGATTATTCTTCCAGAGAATGACTGCTAAGCTTGGAATTCTTTAAGAATTTTCCCACTCTATGCACTTTTTGCTTGATATCACTATGTAAATAATCTCACGCATTTATATGATTTAAGCTATCCTCAAAACACAAGTGGCTCACAGGTCTCTTTAGGTAGATATAGGTAGTACTGGTTAATGTTTTCAACTATCTTGATGCAGACCCAAAAGACAGTTATATTTCCTTCTCTATTTAAATTAGGACTGACCTTTTGTTCTGCTTTGGCTCATGAAATGTAATACACATCAATTCCAGATGGAAACAATTAAGAGGCAGTCAGGAGTTCTCTGGGTTTTCTTTTTCTGCCAGAAGTCCCTTATTGAGGTGATGGAATTATGCATTGGTTGGACTGTCAGCCAGTGCTCATGTCTTTAATGAGCAGAGCCTTCCTGCCGAACCATGCTGATCATGATTTAAAGGACTGAGAGTGGTTTATTATTGTAACCTAAAGTAACTTAAGTTGAAAATATAACTTTATACAATACCTCTCTTTCTCCAGAGCACTATTACATCCAAATTTAAGTTAAACATTTCTAACTAGATGATTCAAAGCCTTATCAAGGTCAATACACCACAACCTGAAATAGTATAGTCCCCTCATCCACCAAACCTGACATTCCTTCTTCCTCTTTTGTTCATAATTGTCTCTGATATGCTTTGATATTATAATTTGAAGTCCTCGCACTGAATCCACATTGATAATAAGATATGGATCACATCAGTCCAAATAGACAAATTAGGACAAGAAAGACTAGAGTCATATTATACCATGCCTTATCAATTTTAGAATAAAATTTTCTATTCATTGTAGAGTTTTTACTTTTCTTTATTTATGCTATATTGCAAACACACAGACCACAATATGATACACACCTATGCATCAAAACCAAAGTTAACAAAAGCTAGCCTGATGCCACAATGTTTTCTTTTCCCATAGAATTTAAAACTACAGTTTACTCTTGAACAAAACAGGATTGAAGCACACAGTTTTACTTACACTCAGATTTTTTTCCACTAAATGCATACTATTGGAGTATATTTTTCATGGTTCATTGACTCCAAGGCTGTGGAACATCAGTTTAGTTCAGTCGCTCAGTAGTGTCCCACTCTTTGTGACTCATGGACTGCAGCACACCAGGCTTCCCTGTGCATTGCCAAATCCCAGAACTTGCTCAAAAACTCATGTCCATCGAGTCAGTAATTCCATCCAACCATCTCAACCTCTGTCGTTCCTTTCTCCTCCTGCCTTCAATCCTTCCCAGCATCAAGGTCTTTTCTATTGAGACAGTTCTTCGAATCAGGTGGCCAAAGTATTGGAGTTTCAGCTTCAGCATCACTCCTTCCAATGAATACTCAAGACTGAGTTCCTTTAGGACTGACTGGTTGGATCTCCTTGCAGTCCAAGGGACTCTCAAGAGTCTTCTCTAACACCACAGGGCAAAAGCATCAATTCTTTGGTGGTCAGCTTTATAGTCCAACTCTCACATCCATACATGACCACTGGAAAAACCATAGCTTTGACTAGATGGACCTTTGTTGGCAAAGTAATGTCTCTGCTTTTCAATATGCTGTCTAGGTTGGTCATAACTTTCATTCCAAGGAGTAAGCATCTATTAATTTCATGGCTGCAGTTACCATCTGCAGTGACTTTGGAGCCCAAAAATGTAAAGTCAGCCACTGTTTCTACTGTTTCCCCATCTATTTGCCATGAAGTGATGGGACCAGATGCCATGACCTTAGTTTTCTGAATGGTGAGCTTTAAAACAACTTTTTCACTCTCCTCCTTCACTTTCATTAAATGGCTCTTTAGTTCTTATTCACTTTATGCCATAAGGGTGGTGTCATCTGTGTATCTGAAGTTATTGATATTTCTCCTGGCAATCTTAATGTCAGATTGTCAGGTTGTGGTTCATCCAGCCTAGCATTTTACCAGATGTACTTTGCATAATCTTCCCTGATGGCTCGGTTGGTAAACAGTCTGCCTGCAATGTGGGAGACTTGGGTTCGATCCCTAGGTGGGGAAGATCTCCTGAAGAAGGAAATGGTAACTCACTCCAATATTCTTACCAGAGAATTGCATGGACAGAGGAGTCTGGTGGACTGTAGTTCATGGGGTCACAAAGAGTCAGACACGAGTGAGTGACTAACACTTTCAGTTTCACTTTCACTCAACATATAAGTTAAATAAACAATATACAGCCTTTATATACTCCTTTCCCAATTTGGAATCAGTCCATTGTTCCATGCCCAGTTGTGACTGTTCCTTCTTGACCTGCATACACATTTCTCAGGATAAGGTGGTATGGTATTCCCATCTCTTTAAGAATTTTCCACATTTTGTTGGTATCCACTCAGTAAAAGGCTTTGGCATAGTCAGTAAAGCAGAAGTAGGTACTTTTCTGGAGCTCTCTTGCTTTTTCTATGAGCCAACGGATGTTGGCTATTTGATCTCTGGTTCCTTTGCCTTTTCTAAATCCAGCTTGAACATCTGGAAGTTCACGGTTCACATACTGTTGCAGCATGGCTTGGAGAACTGTGCGCATTACTTTGCTACCATGTGAGATGAGTTTCAGTGTGTGAGATGAGTGCAATTGTGTGGAAGATCAGATATGGAGGGAAATTGTAAAGTTATATATTGATTTTTCACTACAAGTAGGGCTTCCCTGGTTACTCAGTTGGTAAAGGATTTTTCTGCATTGCAGGAGACCTGGGTTTGATTCCTGGGATGATAAGATCCCCAGGAGAAGGAAATGACAACCCACTCTTGCCTGGGAAATCCCATGGACAGAGGAGCCTGGTAGGCTACCAGGTTTAATATTCCAATCCTTCCTCCATGCTATTCAAGAGTCCGTTGTATATGAAAATGCCTTTATTTTGTATTATTAGTTTCTTTTTCCCTCTAGCAAACACAATGTTATAATTTCCATGAAATCTGTGACTGAATTTAATAGTTCTCATTTGATTCATGGCATTTACAAAAGTACCTAGCACACTGAAGTCACCTACTTGATTTTTGCCCAATAAAGATTGAATAAATTATCTCCCAATTATGTTAACTTAATATGCAAAATTATTTATCATTTATATTTATTTTTCTCATATATTTTTCAAAAGATAGCAAAATACTTTATTATTGTTATAAATTCCTGGTAATATGAACTAAAAATAACTAGTCCAAATGGAAAATGATCTACAAGAGTAGTATAAACTTTAAATAAGTAAATTATAAGGCTTACCAATTAAAATCTAAATCCTGCTTGTTCAATTTTCTCTACTATCACTCAATAAAATTGTAAGAACGATCTTATTATTTTAGTATAAAATCTCTGTCCTGTTATAATTAAATGTTAACTCTCATTTAAATACTCTTTCTGTTTCAGTCTTCAAAGCTTTCTCATATTGCCCTTTTCCTAATTATCAATGAAAAGTTTAATAACTGTCAATCAGTTTGGACTGCTGTAACAAAGTGCCAAAGTCTAGGCGACTTATCAACAATAGCTATGTTTAAGTGATCTAACTGGATAGGGAAGAAAGAAGTTTAGACAGAAGTATTTTATATTTAGATTCATGAACAGATGAACAGACAGATGAATGTGTAGATGGATGGTCGATAGATACACAGATAGATAAATTGAATGAAAAAGTCAAAAAACTGCAAGTCTTGATGGTAACATTGCCACTTGTAATAGAAACCACAGATTTAGAAATCCAGATAGAAATTTAGAATATTATAGTTGGAGGTGTAAATGTAGAATTTCAGAAGTAAAACACTTTGCTCACCAAAATCAACATTGTTACTACAAGTGTTAGTGGCCAAATTAAAATGGTCTTGTGTTTCATGAGTCCATGGATCAGAATATGTCATCATATGACTGGTGAAATCACATAAGATAATGGCAAAACTTGCAGTGGAGGGAAGGATTTGCCCAGGTGCACAGGTCTTCAAAAAAAACTGGCTCTTGACTAGATGATATTGATAACATAAAGCTTAAGAAGAAGCTTTATTGAATGATTACTGACTCCGTTGGGATAGCGTTTTTACTGAAGGGTAAAAGATTAAAATACAGAAGAAATGGAATACAGAAAAAGTAAAGTAAACATTACTGCCAGGAAGAGGTCAGAGATAACATGTGGAATGGAGAATAAGTAGAATCTTTCTGAGAAGACTGCAGACGAAGCAATAACCTTTCAGGAAAACTATATATATTTTCCTTTTACTGTATTATATTTTATTTTTTAGCTTTATTGAGTTATAACTGATAAATTCATAAGATAGTTAAAGTATACACTGTGATGATTTCATATATGAATACATCATGAAAAGATTTCTCCCCTCAAGTTACTCAACACATCCATTTTCAGGTGTTGTTGTTGTTGTTGTTTTTCCCTACTCTCTGTTTCCATGAATTCGATGTTTTTGCCTTAGATTCCAAGTACAAGTGATACCATGTACCATGTAGGATTTGTCTTCCTTGGTCTGATTTATCACACTTAGCTTGATGCTCTCTAGGCTTATTCATGTTGTCACAAATAAGAGGATTTCATTCTTTGTTGCTCTTGTTGTTGCTGTTCAGTCTCTAAGTCATGTCTACCTCATATGTATACATCACACTTTCTTTATCAATTTATCCATTGTTGTTATCATGGGACACTTAGGTTGTTTCCATATCTAGGCTTTTGTGAATGGTATAAACAAGGAAATATGGATATTTCTTTGAGATTATGATTTTTTTATGCCTTGCATGTATACCCAGAAGTGGAATTGTAAGATTGCATGGTAGTTCTTAATTTCTTTTTAAGGAACCACTATATTGTTTTTTTTATAATGGCTGTACACATTATAGCTATACTCATTTTACATTTCCACCAGCAGTGTGTAAGTTTTCCCTTTTCTTCATATATCTTGCCTTTTTGATAGGCACCAACTAAACAGATGTGAGGTGATATCTCATTGGATTTTGATGTGAATATCCTTAATGATTAGTGATGTTGAGCACCTTTACACATAAAGTCCACCATTTGAATGTCTTCTTTGGGAAAATGTATAACTAAGTCCATTGTCCATTTTAAATTATTTTTTCCATGGAGATTTTTAGTTCTTTGTGCATTTTAGATACTAACCCCATACCAGGTAAGTCATTTACAAATATTTACTTTCATTCAGTAGGTTGCCTTTTCATTTTGTTATTGGTTTTCTTTGCTCTGCAGGAGCTTTTGAGTTTGATGCAGTTCCACTTGTTCATTTCTGCATTTATGGCTTTCACTTTTGGATTCAAATACAAAAAAAAAAAAAAATTAAAAGTCTAATGTCAAGGAATTTACCCTCTATATTTTCCTTGTAGGAAATTTATGAGTTCAGAACTTATGTTTAAGTCTTTTGTGAATGGTATAAGATAAAGGCCCCAGTTTCAGCTTTTTGCATGTGCTGAGCTGTGCTCATTCACTCAGTTTTGTTCGACATTTTGCAGCCCCAGGGACTGTAGCCCATCAGGCACCTCTGTCCATATGATTTCCCAGGCAAGAATACTGGAGTGGGTTGCCATGTACTCCCCCAGGGGATCTTTCCAACCCAGAAATCAAGCCCAAATCTTTAATATCTCTTGCATTGGCAGGTGGATTCTTTACCACTAGCACCTCCTGAAAGCCTCATTCTTTTGCAAGTGATTCCCCAGTACCATTTATTGAAGGAATTATTCTTTCTCCAATGTTTATTCTTATTTCTTTTGTTGAAAATTCATTGGCTGTATAAGCACAGAGTTATTTCTGGGCTCCCAACTCTGTTCCATCAATCTATGTATCTTATTTCTGCCATTAGGATGGTATTTTGATTACTATAGCTTTGAAGATGGCAGAGAAATAGGACAGGGAGACCACTTTCTCCCCTACAAATTCATCAAAAGAACAATTGAAAGCTGAGCAAACTTCACAAAACAACTTCTGATCGCTAGCAGAGGACATCAGGCACCCACAAAAGCAGCCCATCGCCTTCAAAAGGAGGTAGGACAAAATATAAAAGATAAAAAGAGAAATAAAAGAGCTAGGAATGGAGACCCGTCCTGGGAAGGGAGTCTTAATAGAGGAAGTTTCCAAACACCAGGAAACCCTTGCACTGGCGGGTCTGGGTGAAGTTTTCAAATCTCAGAGGGCAACCTAACTGGGAGGAAAAATAAATAAAACCCACAGATCACATGCCTAAAAGCAACTCCCAGCAGAAGAGTACCCCAGATGCTCGCATCAGCCACCAGCAAGTGGTGGCAGAACGGAGAGGAGCGGGCGGCATTGCTTAGGGTGAGGACTGGGCCCGAAGGCCCTGAGAGCAATCAGAGGGAGCTTTCGTGAGATAACAACTTAAACTTTGAGATAGCAGGAGAGAGAGGGAGAAAATTAACCAGCCCGAAGACACTGCCGGCCGTTCGCAGAACAAAGGGACTGAGCAATCCCAGAGAAGAGCTAGCCTGCCGCGGACGGGCCCATCCCTGCTGGAGGCAGGAGGCAGCGGGGAGGGGAAAGGGGCAAACTCGGCCCCAGAGATGGCACCCCCTACCACACTGCAAACAGGCCTCCAGTTTCTAACCAAAGACTTCCTGAAATTCTGGATGGTTGACATCTGCCGGGAGGGTCGCGGCTAAACATCAAGGTGAACGCACGGACTGGCGCGGTCGGAAACTGAGGCTGGGGCCGCGGAGGGGAGAAGGTGCGCCGCACCCGGGGAGAGTGCGCCAGTCAAGCTCCTGGCTGCCTGAGCTGCTCAGGCGGGGAAGGCACAAAACGCAGGCGCAACCAAGTCCGTGCTTTTGTGGAGTGCCCGAAAACTGGAACTGCATGCAATGCAGGGCACGCTCCATATAGAGCAGCCGGGAGCCTGAGCAGTGCAGATGGGGAAAGCACACACACCCGTGAGAGGGGCAAACCCAGTGTGGCCGGAACACTGAGTGCTCCCCACACAGCGATATCTGCCTGCAGAGCCCCTCCCTCCCTGCAGCAGGACTGAACTAGCGAACCTGAACAAGAGACCACCTCTGCCCGCCTGTGTCAGGGTGGAAATTAGACACTGAAGAGACCGGCAAACAGAAGCAAAATAAACAAAGGGAACCGCTTCAGAAGGGACCGGTGCAACAGATTAAAATCCCTGTAGGCAAAACCGACTACACCAGAAGGGGCCTATAGATATCAAGAAGTGTAAGCTGGAATGAGGAGCTATCTGAAACTGAACTGAACCCATATTGACCACAACAGCTCCAGAGAAATTCCTAGATATATTTTTACCTTTTTTTAAAATTAAAATTAAAAATTTTTTATTTTATTTTTTATTTTATTTTTATTTATTTATTTATTAATTTATTTTTATTTTATTTATTTTATTTTTTTCTCTTTTATCTTCTTTTAAAATTCCCTATTACTCCCCCATTACTCCTTAACTTTCATTTTCATATATTTTTATGATTTTAGGAAAATTTTTTTTCTTTTTTTTCTCTTATTTTCTTTTAAAGTCTTCTATTACTCCTCTATTACTCCTTAACTTTCATTTTCATTTCACTGTAACCTTGCAAAAGAAAAAAAAAAAAAGAGAGAAGCCCTATTTTTAAACCAAAATTCATATATATTTCTAAAATTTTTTGTGTTTTTGTTTTTAATATTGTATTTTTAAGAGTCTAACCTCTACTCTAGATTTTTAATCTTTGTTTTTCAGTATGTGATATAAATTTTGGACATTTAAGAATCCAATACTCAGTTCCCATTTTTATTCAGGAGTGTGTTGATTACTCTCTCCCACTTTTGACTCTCCGTTTTCTACCTCAGAACACCTCTATTTCCTCCTTTTCCCTTCTCTTCCCAATCCAATTCTGTGAATCTTTGTGGGTGTCTGGGCTATGGAGAACACTTTGGGAACAGAGAACCGAGTAGACCTGTCTCTCTCCTCTTGAGTCCCCCTTTTTCTCCTCCTGCTCATCTCTGTATCCCTCCTCCCTGTCCTCTTTTTCATGTAACTCTGTGAACCTCCCTAGGTGTCCCTCATGGTGGAGAATCTTTTCACCATTAACCTAGAAGTTTTATTATCAGTGCTGTATAGTTGGAGAAGTCTTAAGACCACTGGAAGAACAAACCTGAAATCCAGAGGCAGGAGACTTAAGCCCAAAACCTGAGAACACCAGAAAACTCCTGACTACATGGAACATTAAGTAATAAGAGACCATCCAAAAGCCCCCATACCTACACTGAAACCAACCACCACCCAAGAGCCAATAAGTTCCAGAGCAAGACATACCACTTAAATTCTCCAGCAACGCAGGAACATAGCCCTGAGTGTCAACATACAGGCTGCCCAAAGTCATGCCTAACACATAGACCCATCTCAAAACTCATTACTGGACACTCCATTGCACTCCAGAGAGAAGATATCCAGTTCCACGCACCAGAACACTGATGCAAGCTTCCCTAACCAGGAAACCTTGGCAAGCCAATCGTCCAACCACATCCACTGGGTGAAACCTCCACAATAAAAAGAAACCACAGCCCACCAGAATACAGAAAGCCCACTCCAAACACAGCAATCTAAACAAGATGAAAAGGCAGAGAAATACCCAACAGGTAAAGGAACATGAAAAATGCCCACCAAGTCAAACAAAAGAGGAGGAGATAGGGAATCTACCTGAAAAAGATTACTATAGCTTTGTAACAGAGTTTGAAATCAGAGAATATGATACCTCCAGCTTTGTTCTCTTTCTCAAGACTTCTTTGGATATTTTCAGTCTTTGTAGCTTGTGTATTTCTGTGAAAAATACCATTTTTATTTTGATAAGGATTACATTGAATCTATAGATTGCTTTGGGCAATATGAACATTTATCAATATTGTTGCTAATTTTTCCAATCCATGATCACAGAGAGTATTTTCATTTATTTTTGTCTTCTATAATTACTTAAACAATATATTATGACTTTCAGTGTACAAGTTTTTCAACTCCTTGGTTAAATTTATTTAAAAATATTTCTAAATATTTTATTACTTTTGATGCTATTGTAAATGATATTGTTTTTAAATTCTTGGTGTAATAAATGCAATTTCTATTTTTGGTAGATATTTTAGATAGATTTTGTAAATTGCAACTTTATTGAAATTATTGTAAGTTCTAACATTTTTTTTTGTGTGTGGAGTTTTTAGTGTTTTCTATATGTATGATATCTTATAATTTGCAAATAGAACTTTGTTTTCTCTTTTCGTATTTAGATATGTTTTAATTATTTTTTTCTTTTTCTTTGTTTTTTCCTAATCACTCTGCCTAGATTTCCAGTACTATGTTGAATAAAAGGTGAATACAAATGGATCTTCAGCCTGCCTAGTTCCAGACTTTAGAAGAAAAACTTTCAGCCCTAATCATTGATTATGGTATTCGGTTCAGTTCAGTTCAGTCGCTCAGTCGTGTCTGACTCTTTGCAACCGCATGGACCACAACATGCCAGGCCTCCCTGTCCATCAGCAACTCCCGGAATCTACCCAAACTCATGTCTATTGAGTTGGTGATGCCATCCAAACATCTCATCCTCTGTTGTCTGCTTCTCCTCTCGTCTTCATGCTTTCCCAGCATCAGGGTATTTTCAAATGAGTCAGCTTTTCATATCAGGTGGCCAAAATATTGGAATTTTCAGCTTCAACATCAGTCCTTCCAATGAATACTCAGTATTGATCTCTTTTAGGATGGACTGGTTGTATCTTCTTGCAGTCCAAGGGATTCTCAAGAGTCTTCTCCAACACCACGGTACAAAAGCATCAGTTCTTCAGTGCTCAGCTTTCTTCACCATCCAAATCTCACATCCATATATTACTACTGGAAAAACGACAGCCTTGACTAGATGGACCTTTGTTGGGAAAGTAATGTCTCTGCTTTTTAATATGCTATCTAGGTTGGTCATAACTTTTCTACCAAGGAGCAAGAGTCTTTTAATTCATGGCTGCAGTCACCATCTGCAGTGATTTTGGAGCCCCCAAAAATAAAATTTCTCACTATTTCCACTGTTTCTCCACCTATTTGTCATGAAGTGATGGGACCAGATGCCATGATCTTAGTTTTCTGAATGTTGAGCTTTAAGCCAACTTTTTCACTCTCCTCTGTGGAAAATTCTGAAAGAGAAGGGAATACCAGACCACCTGACCTGCCTCTTGAGAAACCTGTATACAGGTCAGGAAGCAACAATTAGAACTGAACATGGAACAACAGACTGGTTCCAAATAGGAAAAGGAGTACGTCAAGGCTTTATGTTGTCAGCCTGCTTATTTAACTTATATGCAGAGTACATCATAAGAAATGCTGGGCTGGAGGAAGTCCAGGCTGGAGTCAAGATTACCGAGAGAAATATCAATAACCTCAGATATGCAGATAACAACACCCTTATGGCAGAAAGTGAAGAAAAACTAAAGGACCTCTTGATGAAAGTGAAAGAGGAGAGTGAAAAAGTTGGCTTAAAGCTCAACATTCAGAAAACTAAGATCGTGGAATCTGGTCCCATCACTTCATGGCAAATAGATGGGGAAACAGTGGAAACAGTGTCCGACTTTGTTTTTCTGGGCTCCAAAATCACTGCAGATGGTGATTGCAGCCATGAAATTAAAAGACACTCCTTGAAGGGAAAGTTATGATCAAGCTAGACAGCATATTAAAAAGCAGAGACATTACTTTGACAACAAAGATCTGTCTAGTCAAGGCTATGGGTTTTCCAGTGGTCATGTATGGATGTGAGAGTTGGACTATGAAGAAAGCTGAGCGCCGAAGAATTGATGCTTTTGAACTGTGGTGTTGGAGAAGACTCTTGAGAATCCCTTGGACTGCAAGGAGATCCAACCAGTCCATTCTAAAGGAGATCAGTCCTGGGTGTTCATTGGAAGGAGTGACGTTGAAGCTAAAACTCCAATACGTTGTCCACCTGACACGAAGAGCTGGCTCATTTGAAAAGATCCTTTTCGTGGGAAAGATTGAGGGCAGGAGGAGAAGGGGACGACAGAGGATGAGATGGCTGCATGCCATTAGCGACTCAATGTACATGGGTTTGGGTGAACTCAGGAGTTGCTGATGGATAGGGAGGCCTGGAGTGCTGCAGTTCCTGGAGTCGCAAAGAGTCAGACACGACTGAGAGACTGAACTGAACTGAACTGTGTTACTGGAGAAGGCAAGTCTCACTGACCATCAGAGCCAGACTACCTATGGGCCTGTCCCTTGGCTGACAGCTGTAAGGGCTGGGGTGTGAGATGTGTGTACAAGCTTTTACCAGGAAGATACCAGTGATTTTGTTTTATTATTGGAGCAGGTTGGAGGGAAAATGTTGGAGAGGTATCCTCTGGCCTACCTTAGTCTCTGGATGGGGCTTCAGCTAGCCCCTAAGATATCTGTTAAAATAGAACCCTGGCCCTTAGGCAGAAACTTTTAAAGTATGCAGATAAACTCCTTTCAAGTGAAGACTGAGCTGAGTCCTGGGGAGACAGTCACACACATGCTCTGTGAGTTCTTAGTGGAACTGCTTCTTTGTGGTTGTTTTGTAGGTCTCTTGGGTGAAAGCCAGATTGCCTTTCAGAAATCTGTGTTTTGGGGGCTCAATCCCTGACTGGGGAATCTTAAAATTTGGGACACTAGATGTGGGATCCAAACTCTTCACTCCCCATGAAGAAGCTGGGAGTTGAGGTTTTCTTTGTATGGCACTCTGCCGTGGTGGGATTTATATTAAGTGTCTCAACCTTTTCTGTCTGTTTCAGTGTAAGTACCTTCTTACTTGTCCAGTATGTAAGAGTCACTGTCACTCAGCTAGTTTCTGGGTCTTTTTCATAAGTAACTGTGCAATTTGCATCTGTAAGTTTAGTGAATCTATGGAGGAGAGGAGTTCAGGTTTCACTTACATCAGCAACTTGGTTGACTCTCCAAAGAAAAATAATCAAGATATAAGTAAGATTAAATATTTAGTGAACAATCTGAAGGTACAAGTAGGTTGCTAATTAATGTGTATAATTTACCTTAACTTATAAAATGGATTTTTGAAGAGAAAATAACAGTGTGTGAGTTTTGCTGTCATCAATATTATTTGTTTTCTTATTACATTTTATTATTTTAATATAACCACAATCAGGATTTCCTTGGGATATATTTGAATGTTTTGTGGGAAACTGAATTGAAGGTAATTATGGAAACAGTAGTTATTCTGTGAAGATAAATAAAGAATAGATGGATAGCCACAGGAATTTATTCTATTGTGACTTAGAATGATAGATAGTATTACATGATATGTTGAGAATGGCTGAAAAAAATTTTCTGAAGTCTCTTGAGATTGATGAAGGGTAGGAGCTCTCTTGACCAAGACAACTACAGCCTGTGATAATTGTGAATCTGGAAGTTCTAGCCACCAACAAGACGACTGGTTTCCTGGAAACTCACCATGAGTTGAAAATTTCCAGATGTAGGTAAATGGAATTATGCAGGGATCCCTGGAAACAGTAGTCAAATTTGCTTTGGCCTTCCCTTTTCATTTCCTCCTTATTTTTTGATTGCCTTACTCATTGAGACAGCTTATTTTCTTGGGAGATGTTTTTTAATAAGAAGAAATAAGGTTTTAATTAATTCTTGTGAATTGCCACATAGTCAATAGCAGGTGGAAAGCAGCAAATGGCAAATCCATATTTAATGCAGATGCTATTTAGGTAGCATTGTTCCAGTGAGTCAGATTCAGTTAAAGTTAGAAGGATGACTCTTTTTTCTTGCTCCCTATTATAAGGAAGATATTTTTTTAAGATGGTGCTTTTAATAATTTTCTATCCCAAAGAAGCTAGATTACCTCATGTAGTATAAGTATGTAATATGTTATAGTAGTCATTGAAATTCTTGATAGGTGCGAAGAGGGCACTAGGTTTACTACAAAACTGAAATTTTTGAAATATTTTCTGCTAAGATTTCTCTTTTTAAGTGTGAATACTTTGGGAATGGGGCTTCCCAAGTGGCTCAGAGAGTAAAGCATCTGCCTGCAATGTGGGAGACCTGGGTTCGATCCCTGGGCTGGGAAGATCTCCTGGAGAAGGAAATGGCAACCCACTCCAGTATTCTTGCCTGGAGAATCCCATGGACGGAGGAACCTGGTAGGCTACAGTCCATGGGGTGGCAAAGAGTCGAATACAACTGAGTGGCTTCACGTTTTTCTACTTTGGGAATACGATTGTTTGAACATTTATTTGGTAAGAGAACTCAAGAGCAGGGCTTATGAATAGTATGTTCACAGTGTTCTGCTCACAGACAGTTTAATTAAAGAATAGGAAAAATAATATTTTCTATGTAAGCCATGACTCTTTCACAGAGAATTCCTAGCTCTGAGAGTCATTTCCTTACTGTCATCATACAGCTGTTGTACTTAAGAGTATAGAATTTATAGAGTACTCACGGTAGAAATTGAATGAACTCATAAGCGTTTTCTCAGTCCTAATCTTCAAAAAGAGGTTTGTGTGGCTGCATGCTAAGTCACTTCAGTCGTGCCCAACTCTTTGCAACCCCTTGGATGTAGCCTGCCAGGCTCCTCTGTCTCTGGGATTCTCCAAGCAGGAATACTGGAGTGAGTTCCCATGCCCTCCTTCAGGGGACCTTCCCCACTCAGAGATCAAACCCATGTATCTTACTGTCTCCTGCATTGACAGGCAGGTTCTTTATAGCAAGCACCACCTGGGAAGCCCAGAAAAGAGGTTTATCACTCTCTTATTATTATTATTATTTTTAATTTTCTTTCTTACTTCCCTTTCTTCTTTCTTCCCTCACCTTTTCTCTCCCTCCTTTCCTTCTTCTCTCTTCTAATTCTCTTTCTCTTTAATTATTTCTTTGTTTCTTTCATAATAGATCATGAATATTTACTCATAGCAAGCACTGTTCTAGCATTAGATATAGAGCAATAAAATACGAGTCTTATGTCATAGGAGAAAGACATACATTTACATTAAAATAATGCAAATATGCAAACATATACTGAGGAACATCTTTATTTTAGGGTTTACAAATGTTAATCTGTGAGTCTATATCAAGTTAAATTTGGAAAATCTTACATTACAGAGCAAATTCGATTCTTCATAAATATCCAATGGAGAAATTTTTTTAATGAGATACATTTTGACAAATTAGAGTTAAAACCAATTTACCAAATATTTAGACAGAATAATTTACTCTACCAAAAAAAAAAAAAAAAAAATAGGTCACCCTAAAGGGTTGAATTGTCTATCTACATTGATCAGAATAATTGAATTTGAAATGAAGCATGACAGCTTTAACTCAGATGACCAGCAATATGCTGTAAATTGGAATTATCTTTTTAAATTAGAACTAATTTTAACTCTGATATCAAATATTCTTCCTACTCTTCCATATACAGTTCAAATAAATCAATGAGTAAAAAAATACGGCAACATTAAAATTTATATATATACTCAGGAGCTTCCTAGAAAAAAGTTTTATGAACAAGAAAGTGGTATTATTTTTAATTATTTTGGTCCAGTGAATGATAACATTGATTTTAAATATAACTTTTAAAAACTTGCAAAGTTGTTTAACACTAACTTACTAAATTTTTAACATTATGATATTCCTACAGGAAAAAAATAAATAGATAAAAACATACTTTAGGTATTCCAGGTTGAGAAATTCTTGTGCAGAATTGGAACTTATTTCATACCACATGAGAGTTTATGACATTAAATAAAGGATATACAATTATTTATGCATTTTAATTTTTTTCAGAGTGAGCTTGCTCAAGCAGGGCTTGTTAAGTACTTTTCTGGTGTTACCTTGGAGAAAAAGAAGTATTTCAAGAGCCACATCTGATTCCATATGTTTCTATAGGAACAAAATATTGATCACTGTGACAGAATTAACTTTTACTTTTGAAACAAAAATAAAATGTGAGATTTAAAACAGAAACCAAATTAACTAACCAGTATTGTATCTCAATAATTGTACATCTTTCCTAGTGGATGGTAGATTTTATTAGGTCAGATCTTTATCCCATGTGCTTACTGCTATCTTTGGAACATAAAGTGTTCCATATGTCCTTTTTGAAATAAATATGTTTTCATGGAGAAAACACGATTGGCAGGAGCTTATGTGCTACTAAAGTAATGCTCAAAGTTCTCCAAGCCAGGCTTCAGCAATACGTGAACCATGAAATTCCAGATGTTCAAGCTGGTTTTAGAAAAGGCAGAGGAACCAGAAATCAAATTGCCAATATCTGCTGGATCATCGAAAAAACAAGAGAGTTCCAGAAAAATATCTATTTCTGCTTTATTGACTATGCCAAAGCCTTTGACTGTATGGATCACAATAAGTTGTGGAAAATTCTGAAAGAGATGGGAATACCAGATCACCTGACCTGTCTCTTGAGAAACCTGTAGCAGGTCAGGAAGCAACAGTTAGAACTGGACATGGAACAACAGAGTGGTTCCAATTAGAAAAAGGAGTATGTCAAGGCTGTATATTGTCACCCTGCTTATTTAACTTATATGCAGAGTACATCATGAGAAACGCTGGGTTGGAAGAGGCACAAACTGGAATCAAGATTGCCGGGAGAAATATCAATAATCTCAGTTAGGCAGATGACACCACCCTTATGGCAGAAAGTGAAGGCAAACTGAAAAGCCTCTTCATGAAAGTGAAAGAGGAGAGTGAAAAAGTTGGCTTAAAGCTCAACATTCAGAAAACTCAGATCATGGCAGCTGGTCCTATCACTTCATGGGAAATAGATGGGGAAACAGTGGAAACAATGTCAGATTATATTTTGCGGGGCTCCAAAATCACTGCTGATGGTGATTGCAGCCATGAAATTAAAAGACGGTTACTCCTTGGAAGGAAAGTTATGACCAACCTAGACAGCATATTAAAAAGCAGAGACATTACTTTGCCAACAAAGGTCTGTCTGGTCAAGGCTATGGTTTTTCCAGTGGTCACGTGTGGATGTGAGGGTTGGACTGTGAAGAAAGCTGAGTATCGAAAAATTGATGCTTTTGACCTGTGTTGTTGGAGAAGGCTCTTGAGAATCCCTTGGACTGCAAGGAGATCCAACCAGTCCATCCTAAAGGAGATCAGTCCTGGGTGTTCATCGGAAGGACTGATGCTGAAGCTGAAACTCCAATACTTTGGCCACATCATGCGAAGAGTTGACTCATTCGTAAAGACCCTGATGCTGGGAGGGATTGGGGGCAGAAGGAGAAGGGGGTGGCAGAGGATGGCTGGATGGCATCACTGACTCAATGGATATGGGTTTGGGTGGACTCTGGGATTTGGTGATGGACAGGAAGGCCTGGCATTCTGTGATTCCTCACGTTACAAGGAATCGGACATGACTGAGCGACTGAACTGAACTGAACTGATATTAGCCATAAAATTTTAGTGGGAAATAAAAAGAGAAGCATTTTTTCCACCAAAACACAATGGATGAGAAGACTAGAGGTGATATCCACTAGCTTTTCTGGATTTACAATTTTTCTCAAGGTCACATTTACTTAAAAAAAAATTAGTAGAAAGGAAGTGATTGATATACACTAAATATAGCTTAAGCAGATGGAAAAAAAATCTTCTTTTTAAAATAGTCTCTTCATTAATTAGTGATAGCTTTGGACAGACATCTGATTTTTTAATCAATAAATGTTTTGAAAACCCTCAAAAATATATATTGGGTAAATACACTTTAATATTTTTGACATAAAAATAGAATAGTTTGGAAAATAAGGCTCCTTTAAGGTCTTCATAAAATCATAGTATAGAAGGTGGGATACAAATAATGGAGATACCTGAAAGAGCTCATGAGTTTGTATCTCGCAGAGAGATTGGCTTTCATTTGGAAAGCACTGTGTAAGTCATTACAAGAGAATTAAAATGAGTTCCAAAGCTTGAATGATGTCTTTATTTACATACTGCTTTCTCCAAGTAATGGAATTTGGCATAATGAAAAAAGAAAATTTTACAGTATACTTGTTTTTGGCATATAAAGCAATTGTTGCCTATTAGGGTGATCTGGAACAGCAATGCAAATATCAAGGGCATATTTATCAAAAAGTGTTTGTACATTGATGAAGAGATTTGGGGAGAAGGTCCAATAAAATCCAAATCATGACCAGAAGTAGTCAAGCATAAAGGATGGTCAAAAGCAAATATTATATTTGCTTTATATCCTTTTAACTACCTTTCATTACTCAAATCTCCTTTACTTTGGCTTTAGGTGAAAGAAATATAAAAGAGGCTTTCTGCATATCTCTTGATATTTCCACAAGAATTAATGATCAATTTTAATTGAGCCATGTTAGTATTTGTAGTTGGTTTATTCTGACCATTTTAATGTCTGAATAATCAACAATAGTGTATGTTAATTAGTCAATACATTTGAACAATATATTTTTTCTTCCCTCAACTTTGTCTTGTCCACTTAAAGAAATTACTTTCATCGGGATGAATACACATGCACTGCTATATATAAGATAGATAACCAACAAAGACCTACTGTATGGTGCTGAATTATAATTTGAACCATTTTTGTCACTCAGTGTGTTTTCTGTTTACTTCAACAACAACACCTCACCAAACCCTTGTTTCTCTTTCTTTTGAGATTGTAAGACTGTGATCTCTCAGATCCTCCCACAGAAAGAGAGGGGTGAAGTCTGGGTCAAGATTCACAACCTTTAAAGGCTATTAGGTGTTGTGTGTGTGTGCGTCCAACTCTGATATCCCATGGACTATAGCCCTCCAGCCTCCCCTGTCCATGGGATTTTTCAGGCAAGAATCCTGGAGTGGATTTCATTTCTCACTAAAGGGGAGCTTCCCAATCCAGGGATCAAACTCTCTTCTCTTGTGTCTCCTGAACTATAAGGCAGATTCTTTAACACTAGCCCCACCTGGGAAGTCCTATTAGGCACCATAGTTTGGCCATGTTTGAGGAAATGAAAACTAGTATGAACCACAATATCTCAGAGGCATGAAGTTCATCTTAAATGCAACCAAGTGCTCTCAGTGAATTTTCAGTCCAAATATGGTGAAAAGACAAAGTGATCTAATTATATAGCTAAGAGACCAAAACTGAGAAGTCACAAAAGACAAAAATGTTGAAACTGGAGTAGAAATTGAATCACATATCTGCCCAACATTTTTTGAGCGAGCCAAGTCATGCTTATTCAAAGATTAGATTATTTGAATGGGTCTGATCATTCTTTCTTATTACAGATATAAGTAGACCAAGCAAAATCCTATCTCTCTACATTTTCTGTTAATGTCAACAGAATGAGGAATATGACTTTTCTGGTGTTAATAAGCTATGCTCAGTTGCTAAGTTGTGTCTGACTCTTTGCAACCCTGTGGACTGTAGCCCACCAGGCTTCTCTATCCAAGGGATTCTCCAGGCAAGAACACTGGAGTGGGTTGCCATTTGCTTCTCCAGAGAATCTTCTCGACCCAGGGATGGAGCCCTCATTACCTGTATCTCCTGCATTCCAGGCAGATTGTCTACCCATTGAGCCATCAGGGAAGCCCTAAAAGTTTATTAAACTAAGAAGAAAATAAGTATGGGATGGGGGGGAATTGCTACCAGGGAGCAAAGAGAAAGCTAAAATAGAGGAATAAAATAATAAAAGCCATGGAGGGAATGTTGTCTGCAGTCAGACATATGAAAATACTTTCAGTTATTTGTACCATTTTGTAGATTAGTTTTGAACTCACTTTTATTCCATGCTCCTGGATGGCTGTGTGGTAAAAAAAAAAAAAAAAGTCAATTCTAAGTGCTGTGTATTTTGGCAATTGCAAGGAGCCTCAGGCTGGAGAGCATCACTGATGCAAAGGACAAGAACTTGGGCAAACTTTGGGAGATGGAGGCCTGGAGTGCTGCAGTCTATTGGGTTGCAAAGAGTCAGACACAACTGAATGATTGAAAAACAGCACTTCAGTAGTCTTCATTTTTAATCTTCTGAGCACTCTAGATAAAATAAAATAGCATATGGACTAGAATTCAACCATATGCATTTCATTGGATAATTTTGGAGGTTTGGGCATAAGAGGAAACCCATGACTACTTAGACTAGAGCCTACTGCAATGTCAGCTCATGCAAGTACATTTTGAGACAGCTACACTGCTACAAAGATGAGAGAGCATTGTAGTGTAGTGTTTCCATACCAAAGTAGTTAACACTGGAAGGCCATTTTTGTAAAATAGCGATTTCAGAGCTCTAGAAGATGTGCCGGTAAAGTAATATTGTATATGCCAAGTCACTTCAGTCATGTCTGACTCTTTGTGGCTTCTCTGTCCATGGGATTCTCCAGGCAAGAATACTGAAGTCAACTGTCATTTCCTCTTCCAGGGGATCTTCCCCACCTAAGTAATATTAAATCAGATTAAAAGTAATATTTGAGATAATAAAAATATGAAAGAATTCCTAATCCTAGCAAGGTGATACAGTTATATCTGTTATCATGTATGTGGAGGGTCCAGAGAAAACCATCCCTTTTCCAAACACTCCTGAGTTTTCTCACAGTTTTTCCACCACATTAACTGTTTCCATGCTGATTTTCTAACTATCCCTAGCAGTTCTATCATCTGCCCACAAATCAGTCCCAAGCCAGTATCACATACATTAGGATTTGTTCAAAAAGCACTGTTTCTCTCAGTGTCAATAATTATATCATCCTTTGGTTCATTGTAAAGCAGCCTAAAACACAGAGGTTTAAAACAACTGTTATTTACAAGATTATAATACATGGAATTAACAATGTGGGTGATTGTTAACACAGGTCTCTTCTGGTTTCATTCATGAGCTGAGTGCACTAGCAGGTGAGCAAGGGGTAGATAGTCTAGAATAATTTGAAATGTTGTATTCAAAAATAGCTACACCAGTATACATTCCATTTCTCATTATATTCTTACATGCACTATTGACCCTCCTGCACTGAGAACTGGAGTCCATATTTCTTCTCCTTGAACACGAATGGGCCCATACCAGATGCATGATTTCCAAGGCTAGGATTAAAAAGTCTATACAGTATGTACCTAGCTCTGTTTCTTAAGATGCCCATTCTTCAACTAATCAAGCATGCTGAGAAGGAAGTCCAAACTGCACCATACAGACAAACCACACTGATTTTCCCATGCAGAGGAACTGACACAGCAAATTCAGTCATCATTAACCACCAGGGAAGTGTAAGTCTTCAGATAACTTTAGCCTGCAACCTTTAACCTGCCCCAGCTGATGAGCAGAGCAGAGTTGAGCCATCCCTGCCAAGCTATGCTCAAACACCATATTCTGAAAAAAAGTAAACTTTTTCTAAGCCTCGTTTTGGGTGTTTTTTAATCCAACATGAAATGACCAAAACAGGTGGCCTCAATCATACATCTCACAGTTTGAAGGCTGTTTACTGGAGAGTTTCAATTCAACTCAAAGTGGTTTCTCAAAGTAGAAGTTAACTCAGGCTTGTTCACATTTTGGTTTTTACATTTCCAAACACAGAGAAAGTGAGCAAGAGTTAAATGCACAGGCATTTTTTTGTCACAACTTGTGTTGCACCTCTTAATGTCCCATTGACCAAAGTAATCTACCTCCATGCCTACACCTTGTCAGAGTGCCTGGGTCATGGGCTCTGCAAGGTATGGTGTCTTCTGAAGTCACATGGCTTGTGGCACCAATTCAAATGTGACACAGTGAACTGAATGTGCAGTTTCCTTTCTGTATAAGTACCACAAATTTCCTGAGATCCTAGACTTAGAAGTAGCTGTGAATTTGGAAATTTTAATGGGTTTTACTCAGTGTAGGCAGCTTAAATGTGATAAGAATAAAGATCAGAGATTTTCAGGACATAATCAGATTATAAGTGACCATATAAAATAGGTCTAAGGGGTCTTATGGAAAGTACAAGCTTCTTGACATTTTTCATAGTCACCAAGTTTGGGAATAGAGTAGGATATTATTAATGCCAGTCTAAGACTTGAGCTATGGCATAATCTGATACTTCTCTGTTTCAAATTCTCTGGGCTGGGAAACAGGAAAGCTGCTATCAACTTATGTAACAAGGGACTTGGAAAGCTCCTTCTGGAGGCCAAATACTCAGGCATGAATGAAAATGTTATTCCACAGTTTCTTCCAAGGTGTAAGGAATGTCACAGAGAGCTAGGTATTTGTGAAGTTAAAAAGTCTCTCAGCAATAAAGGCACAGTCACCCAACCTGGCTTACAAAAGCCTAGGTTGTTTTCATTAGAACATCTTAAAAGTAAGATTTTGAAACAGATGTTTAGAGCAGTGAGGTGAATCTAATTCATTTGAGAGACAGCTGCGCTTCACAGAGGTGAAATCAGGGTGGTATTCTATTACTAAGAGAGATCTGCTGAGATAGCATTCTATCAGAGGAGGATGAGGAAGTGACAATCAATTTTAGAAAAAGGAAGGAGAAATAAAAGCTCTGGAGCATAGAATGAATGTAGATGGGGAATTTTATCAAGCATCACAGTGATATCTTCTAAGCATTCAGAGAGTAATCAAAGGAAAATATTCAGTCAGATCACACTTGAAATTACCCATTTTGTAGAACAAAAAAATTTTAACATTCTGTATGACTAATCTTAAAAATTAAGAGCAAAAAGTAGTAGCATGATATAAAGTGTTTCTTCCATGTCAATTATATGAAGAGCAGTAATCCCCAATATGTGTGAAATTGTACTTTTTAAAAATGTTTCTGCCATATCCATGTGAGTTTCCAGCCAAATCCTTAGATGTCTACCTTTAATAGGTACTTACATAATGATAACAGTCCTTAGCCAAACCAAGTTTGCATTACCCATCCAATACAAATGAACGCAAAATAATTTTCCTTAATTAAACAAATAACACAGATCTTGACAGATTCCAGATGTTCTAGAAATATTCCTACAGTAGAAACTTGTATTGCAAAGTATGGTAAGCAGATCTTAGCATTACATATATTGTCACTGAATGAGACCAAAAAAGTCATCATGAAAGATATGGGCAAGAAAAACAAAATGATGATAACAGAAGACAGATTCATAATAAGGAGCAAAGAGGTTCTGATCAGAAATCCATTGCATCTCTGCATAACACATATACATACACCTGTGTTTACCTATAGCACTGGAATGTAAATAAATACATTGTGTTCAGGATCCATCTGATTGTTGCCAACCCACAGTCTCTTGGAACTTACATGAACACAATTGATGGATGCTGTTCTGCAATGAAGCTTTTAATACCTTATGGGAAATTCAATGATTTATAATCAGAGAAGGTAAAATAAAAATATGGTTTCTCTTCTAGAATTTCTATAGGAATTTAAAAATGTCTCAGATGGTTTGTTTCTCATATGATCACATGAAAACAAATATAAATATATTTGGACAACAAATACTTTTGAAAGTAAAAAAAATGTTATAATTAAAAGTTCTGACTTCATTTTATGAAATTCATAAAGCCTTTTTAGAAATGAGAAATTTCCATATGTGGTTGTCATAGAAACAAGGAAAATTCATGCTTTTTCTTATTCTGGATGCTAGTATTAAAATAAATGGGCCATATATTCAGGTCTTTGATTTTCCTCCTGTCTTGGGTATATTTGATCTCTCATCACACATTTTGAGAATGCTATATCACAAAAAAAATTACAGTTTCAGATGTACTTAAAGAATGGATACACTATTCTTCATTAATAATAGAACTACTGCACTACTAGTGGCCCTTCTATTTTTTTCAGTAATGTGAGACATAGAATCACAGAACACTGAAGAATATGTTTTGTAAAAATAATAAGTTTCAATTCCAGCATCTGAATTTGTTTGGCAAAATGGCCACAACAGATCATGTTCAATATTCCAACTACAAGTAGACACACTCCGTGAACTATGGTATATTTTGATCATTATTTATAAGAACTCTTGATCTGTTCTGTGTATGGAGTGCACATTGGTGATACAGAAATAGTCAGTCTCACTCCTGGACATATGTATTCAGAGAAAAAGATGATCTGAAAGGATACATGCACCCCAGTTTTCACTGAAGCACTGTTTATACCTGCCAAGGCATGGAAGCAAACTAAATGTCCATTAACAGAGTAATATTCCATTGTACATATGTATATTGTACATATGAATGCATATTGAATATATATATGACTATATATATTGAATATATATTGTAAAATGAAATAATGCCATTTTCAGGATCATAGTATCAGGGATGAACCTAGAGATTATCATACTGAGTGAAGTGAGTCAGAAAGAGAAAGAGAAATGTCTTATGATATTGCTTATATGCTGAACCTAAAAATAAATTATACAAATGAACTTATTTGTAAAATAGACTCACATACTTACAGAATGAATGATGGTTACTACAGAGAAGGGTTTAGGAAAGGGATAGTTGGAGAGTTTGGGATGAACATGAACACACAGCTGTATTAAAATGGATTACCAACGAGATCCTACTGTATAACACAGGGAAATCTGCTCAGTCTTGGATGGTAGTCTGGATGAGGGGAGTCTGAGGAGTAAACACATGTATATGTAGAAGTGAACTAATTTAGTTTCACTGAATCACTTTTGCTGTACACCTGAGACTATCAAATGTTGTTGGTCAGTTCAGTTCAGCTCAGTTCAGTCGCCCAGTTGTATCTGACTTCGCGACCCCATGGACCACAGCACGCTAGGCCTCCCAGTCCATCAACAATTCCTGGGGTTTACTAAAACTCATCTCCATTGAGTCGGGAATGCCATCCAACCACCTCACCCTCTGTCATTCCCTTCTCCTCCTGTACTCAATCTTCCCCAGCATCGAGGTCTTTTCAAATGAGTCAGTTCTTCACATCAGGTGACCAAAGTATTGGAGTTTCAGCTTTAACATCAGTCCTTCCAATGAACACTCAGGACTGATCTCCTTTAGAATGGTCTGGTTGGATCTCCTTGCAGTCCAAAGGACTCTTAAGAGTTTTCTTCAGCATCACAGTTCAAAAGCATCAATTCTTCAGCGTTCAGTTTTCTTTATAGTCCAACTCTCACATCCATACATGACTACTGGAAAAACCATAGCTTTGATTAGATGGACTTTTGTCGGCCAAGTAATGTCTCTGCTTCTTAATACGTTGTCTGTTATCCATAGCTTTTCTTCAAAGGAGCAAGCACCTTTTAGTTTCATGGCTGCAGTCACCATCTGCAGTGATCTTGGAGCCCAGAAAAATGAAGTCTCTCACTGTTTCCACTATTTCCCCATCTATTTGCCATGAAGTGACAGGACCGGGTGCCATGATCTTAGTTTTCTGAATGTTGAACACTAAGCCAACTTTTTCACTCTCCTCTTTCTCTTTCATCAAGAGGCTGTTTAGTTCTTCACTTTCTGCCATAAGGGTGGTGTCATCTGCATATCTGAGGTTATTGATATTTCTCCCAGCAAACTTGATTCCAGCTTGTGTTTCATCCAGCCCAGCATTTCTCATGATGGCATGAGAGTACACAATGACATGTATTCTGCATATAAGTTAAATAAGAAGGGTGACAATATACAGCCTTGGTGTATTCCTTTCCCTATTTGGAACAAGTCTGTTGGTCCATGTTCAGTTCTAGCTGTTGCTTCCTTATCTGTATACAGGTTTCTCAAGAGGCAGGTCAGGTGGTCTGGTATTCCCATCGCTTTCAGAATTTTCCACAGTTTATTGTGATCCACACAGTCAAAGGCTTTGGTATAGTCAATAAAGCAGAAATAGATGCTTTTCTGGAACTCTCTTGCTTTTTTGATGATCCAGTGGTTGTTGGCAATTTGATCTCTGGTTCCTCTGCCTTTTCTAATACCAGCTTGAACATCTGGAAGCTCACAGTTCATGTAATGCTGAAGCCTGGGTTGGAGAATTTTGAGCATTACTTTACTAGTGTGTGAGATGAGTGCAATTGTGTGGTAGTTTGAGCATTCTTTGGCATTGCTTTTTTTGGGATTGGCATGCAAACTGACCTTTTCCAGTCCTGTGGTCACTGCTGAGTTTTCCAAATTTTCTTGCATATTGAGTTTAACACTTTCACAGCATCATCGTTTAGGATTTGAAATAGCTTGACTGGGACTCTATCCCCTCCACTAGCTTTGTTCATAGTGATGCTTTCTAAGGCCCATTTGACTTCACCTTCCAGGATGTCTAGCTCTAGGTGAGTGATCACACCATCATGGTTATCTGGGTCGTGAAGATCTTTTTTGTACAGTTCTTTTGTGTATTCTGGCCACTTCTTAATATCTTCTGC
This sequence comes from Cervus canadensis, assembly GCF_019320065.1. Classification (NCBI taxonomy): domain Eukaryota; kingdom Metazoa; phylum Chordata; class Mammalia; order Artiodactyla; family Cervidae; genus Cervus; species Cervus canadensis. The sequence continues at coordinate 51,197,696 of NC_057390.1, read as the reverse complement.
TTCTGTTAGGTCCATACCACTTGTGCTTTATTTTGACCATCTTTGCATGAAATGTTACCTTGGTATCTCTAGTTTTCTTGAAGAGATCTCTAGTCTTTCCCATTCTATTTTTCCCCCTCTCTTTCTTTGCACTGATCACTGAGAAAAACTTTCTTATATCTCCTTGCTATTCTTTGGAACTCTGAATTCAAATGGGTATATCTGTCCTTTTCTCCTTTGCTTTTCACTTCTCTTAACTATACTCCAGTATTAAATGAAAATTAAAACAAAAATTAAGTATTGGTTAAAGTACACATCATAGCTCTCAGTCTAGTGGGGACACCAAAATCATCTACTACTACAGATCTTTTTCAACTTTTGATGGAATTACATTTTGGTAAATCCACTGTAAGTTGAAAACAAAGTGAGTACACTAATTTATCAAAAATAATAGCTTAGTCTGGTCTTTTAAAATATGCTGAGAATACTTACTTTTGCCTATAGTTGGCAAAATCATCTAACAAAAAGCCTATATTGTGATAGTAAAAATCTCATGTACTTTATTGAGTACTGTACTGAAAGTAGAAAGTAATTTGGTTGTATGAGTGCAGAATCGTTGTACATGTACCAGTTGTTTATCCTCATGATCTTGTGGCTGACTGGGAGTTGTGGCTCACTGACACTGCCCAGCATCACTAGAGAATATGGTTCATCATATATACAGCCTGAGAAAAGATCAAAATTCACAATTTGAAACATGATTTCTACTGAATATGTACTGCTTTTGCACCATTGGAAAGACTAAAATATTTCAATTAATCCATCATAAGTCAGGAATCATCTGTGTTGTATAAACACACACTAAGACATACATGTGAATCCAGTTGCCCTCTACCTTGTAGAATTACAATATTATTTATATACAACTTAGGTTGGAAAAGAGATTTAAAGCTTCAGTAGTCATATTCCTGAGTTTCATTTGAGTAGATTAGAAATGAACGCAAGGCATACTGATGCTTTCTAACTATAAAAATAGCCATTTACAAACTGTGTTTTCTGTACTTCACAGATATGTTTAGGTTTAGATATGTTTAGGAAAAATAAGAGAGTGAAAGAAAATATAGATACATTTTTAAATAGAATAACTTCATCTCTCTTTTCCTATATGACCCTTCCCAATTTCTCCTTACACACTTATGAATACTTTCTTTTGGCTGTGTGAATATTTTCCTTTTTCTTTCAAAGTATTTGGTAACAGAATTTCTAATTTCATTAGAAATGTATACAAGAAATTAAAATAAGCATGAAGTTCAATAAAACATTTTACTAACTATGGAATGAGATAAAGCAAATGTTCTTTCACATTTTAACAATTTGATTAAGACATAAATACTTAGGTTGAAGTTGAAATTTAAAAATCTTTGAAGTTTAGGTCAACTTATTTCAGTTAAGAAAAATCTAACAAATGAAACAGAGATCATATTTCAATAGCAAACAACAGTTGATCAACACAAATTATCTTGCTCAGCACTGGTGTTTAATTTAATGTCATTGTGCCCCAATTCATATATATTTTCCTGCTTTTTGCAAATGAATCTGGACATTTTATGTATTTTTCCCTTGTAAGCACAATATTAAGATGTTTGTCCATAGATTGTGATGGGATGACATTACAGGAGGAAAGGGATTCACTTCCTGGCTTGGATGTTCTCTCATCAGTCTCCTGCAACGCCCAAGCTCTCCTCAGAACCGTACTATTACAGTGCATGGTAGCCCGGTGCCCAGTGACTTCTACCAAAACTGTACTTTGAACAAACTTGTATATAGTGCTTCCAGTGAGACATTGCCCCATGAACAATGTTCTTAATATCCTAGAGGGTGAATTTACAGCAAGTTATACTTTGTTACTCAGGTTGGAATATACAACTCTTTATATTAATTTTCTTATATCTAAATTATTATAGTTTCCCTCTCTTATTTGGACCAAGAGTGATAAACTCTCCATGATATTACTGTCGAAATTCTGGTTTGTACTGATTGGTTTCTCTTAGAGGAAAGCTGTATCCCCCTCAAACGAAACCATCCATAATGTCTTTATGTAGAGGCCTCTATCCATTTTTCAATCCATTCATTAGGCAACTAAGTTGGGTCTGGATATTATAACCTAACTGACTCTCTTGTTGGTTCTTGATCCAGATGTAACAGAAATACACAATTTCTCTGGAATCCTGACTTTGATTTGCAGGGTATACTACAACTGAGGTAATTATTGCTGCTCCCATAATTCAGATAAATATCACTAATTTTCCTTAAGAATACTATTTAATTAAGTAAGAAAAGAGAAGGATAATTAATGGATAAGATGCTTTAATTTACACTCAGTTCAGTTCAGTCACTCAGTTGTGTCTGACTCTTTTTGACCCCATGAACCACAGCATTCCAGGCCTCCCAGTTCATTACCAACTCCCGGAGAACACTCAAACACATATCCAATGAGTCGGTGATGCCATCCAACCATTTCACCCTCTGTTGTCCCCGTCTCCTCCGGCCCACAATCTTTCTTAGCTTCAGGGTCTTTTCCAATGAGTCAACGATTCGCATCAGATAGCCAAAGTTTTGGAGTTTCAACTTCAACATCAGTCCTTCCAATGAACACCAAGGACTGATCTCCTTTACGATGGAATGGTCGGATCTCCTTGCAGTCCAAGGGACTCTCAACAGTCTTCTCCAACACCTCAGGTCAAAAGCATCAATTCTTTGACACTCAGCTTTCTTTATAGTCCAACTCTCACATCCATACATGACCACTGGAAAAACCACAGCCTTGATTAGACAGACCTTTGTTGGCAAAGTAATGTATCTGCTTTTTAATATGCTGTCTAGGTTGGTCATAACTTTTCTTCCAAGGAGTAACTGTCTTTTAATTTCATGGCTGCAATCATCATCTGCAGAGATTTTGGAGCCCAAAAAAATAAAGTCAGCCACTGTTTCCACTCTTTCCCCATCTATTTTCCATGAAGTGATGGGACTGTATGCTATGATCTTAGTTTTCTGAATGTTGAGCTTTAAGCCAACTTTTTCACTCTCCTCTTTCACTTTCATCAAGAGGCTCTTTAGTTCTTCTTCACTTTCTGCCATAAGTGTGGTGTCATCTGCATATCTGAGGTTATTGATATTTCTCCTGGAAATCTTGATTCCAGCTTGTTCTTTGCCCAGCCCAGCGTTTCTCATGATGTACTCTGCATATAAGTTAAATAAGCAGGGTGACAATATGCAGCCTTGACGTACTCCTTTTTCTATTTGGAAACAGTCTGTTGGTCCATGTCCAATTCTAACTGTTGCTTCCTAACCTATATACAGGTTTCTCAAGAGGCAGGTCAGGTGGTCTGGTATTCCTATCACTTTCAGAATTGTCCACAGTTTATTGTGATCCACACAGTTAAAGGCTTTGGCATAGTCAATAAAGCAGAAATAGATGCTTTTCTGGAACTCTCTAGCTTGTTCAATAATCCAGCGGTTGTTGGCAATTTGATCTCTGATTCCTCGGTCTTTTCTAAAACAAGCTTGAACATCTGGAATTTCATGGTTCACATATTGCTGAAGCCTGGTTTGGAGAATTTGAGCATTACTTTACTACTCTGTGAGATGAGTGTAATTGTGCAGTCGTTTGAGCATTCTTTGGCATTGACTTTCTTTGGGATTGGAATGAAAACTGACCTTTTCCAGTCCTGTGGCTACTGCTGAGTTTTCCAAATTTTCTGGCACATTGAGTGCAGCACTTTCACAGCATCATCTTTCAGGATTTGAAATAGCTCAACTGGAATTCCATCACCTCCACTAGCTTTGTTCATAGTGATGCTTCCTAAGGCCCACTTGACTTCACCTTCCAGGATGTCTGGCTCTAGGTGAGTGAGCACACCATCGTGATTCTCTGGGTCAGGAATATCTTTTTTTGTACAGTTCTTTTGATTTTTCTTGCCACTTCTTAATATCTTCTGCTTCTGTTAGGTCCATACCATTTCTGTCCTTTATTGAGCCCATCTTTGCATGAAACGTTCCCTTGGTATCTCTAATTTTCTTGAAGAGATCTATAGTCTTTCACATTCCATTGTTTTCCTCTATTTCTTTTTATTGATCACTGAGGAAGGCTTTTTTATCTCTCCTTGCATTCTTTGGAACTCTGAAATCAAATGGGTATATTTATCCTTTTCTCCTTTGCATTTAGCTTGTCTTCTTTTCTCAGCTATTTTTAAGGCCAGACAACTGTTTTGTCTTTCTGCATTTCTTTTTCTTGGGGATGGTCTTGGTCCCTGCCTCCTATACAGTACCATGAACCTCTGTCCATAGTTCTTCAGGTACTCTGTCTATCAGATCTAATCCCTTGGATCTATTTGTCATTTCCACTGTATAATCATAAGGGATTTGATTTAGGTCATACCTGAATGGTTTAGTGGCTTTCCCTACTTTTTTCAATGTAAGTCTGAAGTTTACAATAAGGAGTTCATGATCTGAGCCACAGTCAGCTCCTGGTCTTATTTTTTGATGACTATATAGAGTTTCTCCGTCTTTGGCTGTAAAGAATATAATCAATCTGATTTCATTATTGACCATCTGGTGATGTTCATGTGTAGAGTTGTCTCTTGTGTTGTTGGAAGAGGGTGTTTGTATGACCATTTCGTTCTGTTGGAAAAATTCTGTTAGCATTTGCCCTGCTTCATTCTGTACTCCAAGGCCACATTTGCCTGTTACTCCAGCTACCTCTTGACTTCCTATTTTTGCATTCCAGTCCCCTATAATGAAAAAGACGTCTTTTTTGGATGTTAGTTCTAGAAGGTCTTGTATGTCTTCATAGAATCATTCAAATTCATCTTCTTCAACATTAGTGCTTGGGGCATAGACTTGGATTGCTGTGATTTTGAATGGTTTGCTTTGGAAATGAACAGAGATCTATCTGTCATTTTTGAGTTTGCATCCAAGTACTGCATTTCAGGCTCTTTTGAAGACTATGATGGTTACTCCATTTCTTCTAAGG